>NW_008350324.1:3854886-3892386 GCF_000622305.1 Nannospalax galili
TCCCCCTCCTTCCTCCACCTCTCTTGATAGGTCTGAGTCTCTTGAGTCTCTCTCTATCTCTCTGTCTCTCTCTGTCTCTATCTCTCTCTGTCTCTCTCCTTACTTCTGTTAGTCTCCCTACTTCCTTTATCTCTCTCTTCTGTCTCTAGCGGGCACTCTCATCCCTTCACTCCCTTTCTCCACCCCTCCCCATCTCCTTCTGTTCTCCCTCAGGCATCTCACTGTCTTGTCCCTACACTACTTCCCTTCTCTCCATCTCCACCCTCTGCTTCTCTAGAGATGTGTCCATTGGGTGTGTTATATTCAGTATGTCATCCAATGCTCTATGTGGGTATCTACATCTGTGCCACTCATGGCCTGAGGGTCTTGGGGTCCCAGGCACCCTAAGGCCTCATTTGCATTTATGCCCAGGATGCCCATATGTCATTCACCCCAATCAAAATGTGTCCTGGCTGGCAAGAATCAAATGGTGTACTGGATAATGTGGGGTGTTCCTCTGGGCCAAGTCTTGAGGGCTAGCACCTCTGGAGAACTTCAGAGAAACCATGACACATGAGGAAATTGAGGCTCAGAGAGTAAAGGGTGAGAAACCAGGTCTGTCTGAAGCTCGCCACTCTGAGCCTCTGCAGAAGGGCACCTGGGGTGTTGGGCAGGGCCAGGTTATGGCACTACAAAGCCTTTTCCCAGGGGGCTTGGCTCAGGGGCCAGCTTGAGCTCTGACCTAGCTCTGTGACACCCTCTATTTTTCTCCTCTCTGCTCTGAAATTTCTCTGTTCACTCCCTCCCCACGTGACCCCAGGTTCCCCTATGCAGCCCTGACTGGCCTTGAACCCCTGCCTCACCGCCCCCACCAATCCGCCAGTGTTGGAATTACAGGTGCGCATCACCACACCTGGTGGTGTTTTCTTTCTTGCTTTTTCTCTTCCTCCTTTCTCTTTTCCCCTTCACTTCTAGTGTCTTCTGGCCCCCTACCCCTCCCTGGGCTGGATACAGATCCTACAGGCTCCTATGCTCCTCTCTGGGTCCCTCGAAGATCAAAGATTGAGGCTTCTCCCATCACAAGCAGGTCAGAACACAATGCTTTGGGCAAGGGCTCTACCACAGAGCTGCACCTCAGCCCAAGACCATAATGACTTGCTGATCTCCCACACAGAACTCTCTAATAAAATCCCTAACGTATGGTTTCTCTCCTTTGTCCTCTGAGAAGTCCCAGGAGATTCTCTCTGCAGCCTTCTTAGAGTTGTGACCTTGCCTCCCATGCTACTGAATGAAGGATGATCACCTGACCTAAGACAGACCAATCAGAACCTCTCTCAGGGGTTTGGAATGGAAAGTTTAATCATTTCTCATTAAAAAAAATTAAACATTAAGGCCAGGAATGTGGGTCAGTTGGTAGAGTGCTTGCCCAGCACAAGGGCCTGGGTTCCATCTCCAGCACCACATAAACCAGGTGAGGTGGCACATACTGTAATCCCAGCACTCAGGAGGTGGAGGCAGGAGGATCAGAAGTTCAAGGTCATCCTTAGCTACATAGGGAGTTTGAGACCGGTGTGGGCTATATGAGACCCTGTCTCAGTTTTTAAAAAAATATTATATGTTACATGAAATACTGTTTAAGATTATATAGCTAACGTGCTATATAATCTTAAATCAGGCAAGTGCTCTGTAAAAACAGAAAGCAGTAAAATCCTCTCACACAGTCCTGTGTCAGTCATGTTTGGGAACAATCCTCCTGTGTATCACGGCATGCAAATGAAGACATGTATATCTCCTGGTATGCACATTAATGTGAAGTGAGGGCATGGAATGATAGAAAATAAATAGAAGTTTCAGTACCAGGAGTGGGGTTCTTCAGTAACAAATACCTAATATGTGCAGGAGACTCTGGAGTTGAGTGATGGGTAAAGTTCAGAAGAATTTTGCGGCAGTTGAGAAAAAGAGCCTGGATTGTCTTAAATAGAGTTGTGGTAGCAAGGTGGGTGACAAAGGCTGGCAAGGGATCACAAGGCAGTAAGAAGCAAGGGGAGGGAGTGTCTATGGTCTTAGAGAATGCTGATGCCATAAACTCACAGCTGTGGTCA
Organism: Nannospalax galili; assembly: GCF_000622305.1. Classification (NCBI taxonomy): domain Eukaryota; kingdom Metazoa; phylum Chordata; class Mammalia; order Rodentia; family Spalacidae; genus Nannospalax; species Nannospalax galili. The sequence continues at coordinate 3,856,968 of NW_008350324.1, forward strand.
CACCCAGACTCAGGAAGAATTGCCACACATGGGAGCTGGTGCACTGCTTGAGGCCAATCCATTAACCACAGCCAGAAGCCAGCGCTTGCAGTGGAATTGTGACAACAGAGCCCGAAAAGCCCCAGAATTAGACCCAGGCCTCTCTGTGCATCACAGCTTAATACAGGCTTAAAGACTTCACAAGAGTCTGAACACTCGGGAGAATTGAGGAACATGTTTCTATAAAGTAAAGGAAAGAGAGTCCTTGTCACAGCAAAAGGCCTAAGTGAAGGGCAGGGGGTATGGCTCACTATAGAATGCTTGCCTAGCATGCATGAGGTTCTAGGTTCCCTCCCCAGCACAACAAAGCTAAAGGAGGAAGGGAGGAAGGAAGGGAGGGAGGGAGGGAGGGAGGAAAGGAAGGAAAGAGGGAAGGAAGGAGAGAAGGAGGGAAGGAAGGAAGGGACAGAGGGAGGGAGGAAGGAAGGAAAAGAAGGGAGGGAAAGAGAGAAGGAAGGAGGAAGAGGGGAAGGAAAGGAGGAATGGAGGCAGGGAAGGGAGGAGGGAGGGAAGGGAAAAGGGGGGAGGGACAGGGGGAGGGACGGGGAGGGAAGAACTCAGCCAGTTTTGCTCTGCTGAGTCTCAGTGTCGTCCCTGGACAGGAGCACCCCTCAGTAGCATCAGCAGAATGAACGCATCATGGGTGGTAGCAGGTGGATTTCCTATTTTGTGCCCCCGCTGCTTCTATGTGGTCCACACAATGGGCCATTTCATATTCAAGCCTTTTTCCCTCCACTGCAAAGTGGAAAATAAAGGCCTGGCTCACCGCTTCTTCCTGTCCTTCTGGCAGCCCAAGTGGTAGGGTGGACCATGGGGTGCTGTCATAAGATGATCTTGTTCTCCTCACAGGTGCTCAGAGATCTAGGAGACAGGACCTGTGCCAGCCTAGCCAGCCCTCTTCCTCTTCACCTCACTGTTCCAGGTCCCTAAATCCAGCCGGATCCCTTCTCCTACCCCCGCTCTCCCTTCCTCTCCCCTGCTATATCCAGATGTTTGTCAGTTGTTGTGTCTTGAAACTCGAATTTCACGGGTCTGTCTGAAGGATGGTGAATGGGGGCTGCCTGGGGCGCAAGTGGGACCACTTCAAACAGGCTTGAGTCTCCCGAATAGGGATCTTGTCTTGTGCAAGTGTGTCATTTGATGTGGGCCTCCTGATCAAACACGTCCCTGAGCTGAGGTGTGAGGAGGTTGACCAGAAAGAGGAATTAACATTTTTTTCTCCACTAGAGCCTGCCTGCATCCTGCCCCTCCTCCATGGGCCCCTGTGGGGATCATATCCAATTACAGATGGACTGCAAAGTCCAGCGCCTGCTGCCACAGCCTGCATGGTTCCGGAGGCTCCCACAGGAACAAGCCTGCGTCCCGTGAATGTTTTCCACATATTTCCACATACTGGGTGTGCGCCGGGTGTTCTACAAACATTTTTATGAGGTTACTGGGGGAATAGAAGGCAACACAGGGTTAATATGTTTCCTGAAATCGAAAACTCTGTCAACTGTGGCTTTTTCCCTCAATTTAATAACAACCACATTAAACGTGTGAGTTGGCTGCTCCCTGCCTGCACTGGGGGTGGTCCGTGGACAGCAGCCTCCAGGTCACCTGAGAATTCAGTAGACTACCCGAAACTGGTCCCACCGCAGACCGCCCCCATCAGAATCTGCTTTCCATCAAGGTGCCTAAGGCATGTGACTTGTGGACATTAAGGTGTGAGAAGTGTCCATTGTAAAACCTTCTTTGATTTTAGAATCATTAAAATATGGGGGCGGGGGAGGGGGGATGTGGCTCAGTGAGTAGAATGCTTGCTGAGCATGCGCAATGTCCTGGCTTCATTCCCAGCACTGTGTAAAACCAGGTGTGGTAGTACACACCTATAATCCCAGCACTCAGGAGGCAGAGGCAGGAGGATCATAGTAAGTTCAAGGTCATCCTTGGCTACATAGTGAGTTGGAGTCCAGCCTGGGCTACAAAAGACCATGTCTCAAAAAACAAAAATCAATCAATCAAACAAACAAAAAACCCACAAACCAAACCAATCAACCAAACAACCCCCCTGCCTCCAAACAAGGGCCGAGAGTAAACATGCTTGAGAATTAAAGGTATAGGGAAGTTTTCTTTTTAGATGAGGAGCTTGGACTCAAGCAAAACTACTTACCCAGGGTCACACAGCCAGAATTATAGCTCTAGGAGAGAGACAGAGAAGAGACAGAGACAGAATATTCCTCTGCACCTAGGCTCTGTGCCCTGTGCTCTGCTCCCCTGGAAGAATGACCTTCCTGCAGAGTTGGAGACCCCCAAAGCAGACCCTGAGGCAGATCTCCTGGACAGAGAGTTCATCTGGGAGGAGGTGGAGAAGTGGGTGGATGGCGAACTAGGTTTAGAAACAACTTTCTGCTGTGGGAAACCGAGGCTCAGCCCCATAGGGACCCTCCAAGGACCCTCTAGAATCTGTCTTAGAATTGTCCTGCGGAGAGACACAAACACCAGCTGTGTTTCTCCACCACCGTGTGGACAGATTCTCACTCCAGTATTTCCTAGTCACCCTGGCCAGCTCGAGGAAAGCCCTCCTGAGGAAAGCCCTCCCCAGAAAAGCAGGGTGCTGCAGTGCCCAGGGGAGCAGCTAACGGAATGTCCAGACAGCTGCAAGTGGATTCTGAGCTCAGCAAGAGGGTGCAGACACCCAGCTCCTCCATTATTCTCCCTGGTCCTTCCACACACCCAAACCAGGTCTGTCCTTCAAAAACACCCGAGGCTGCTCCCCTGGGGAGCTCCACTGTCCCTTTTCAAAGTGATAAGGAGTTGGAATTTTTTTAGTGGCTTTAAGTTACATTTGCTGAGCAGAACTGTAGGAAGAGAGGGAGAGAAGGAAGGAAAAGAGAAGGAAGGGAATATGGAGGGAGGGGAAGTGAGAGGACAGGAGGGACAGACAGATGGGAGGGACAGGGAGGAAGGAACAAATACTCTGTCCTTATTCGCAGTGCTGAATATTGAACCCAGGGCCTTTTGTGTACCAGGCCTTTACCACCAAGCCACATCCCCAGAGAATAGTTCATCTTAATTCTTGTTGTGTAGGGAGCGTTCATAGCCACAGTCTCATTGCAACCACCATGAGGAGTCTGCAGAAGTAACGTGACATGTTCTCACAGCTGAGGCCCAGACAGGCGAAGTCACTTGCTCAAAGTCCTATGGCTAAATCTGTGGCTGAATTACTGGGCCTCCCCCACTGCCCCTTTCTCACCTTTGTATATTTATTTATTACAAATATTTTATTATGTGTATTTATTTATTGTAAAGTGCATGTATATTGGGGGGCATGTGCATACCACATGCATGTGTGGAGGTTAGAGGACAACTTGCCATGGTCACTTCTCTTTTCCACCATGTGGGTCCCTGGGATTGAACTCAGGTTATCAGGCTTGGCGGCAAGCCATTTTACCCACTGAGCCATCTTGCTGGCCCACCTTTATTTTGTGAGTGAATATTGTCAGCCTTGTATTGGCTCCTACTGCTCAGGGTGTCACCCGTAGCCTCCAGCATCTCCAGAGCTTGCTAGAAATGTAGGGTCCCCAGTCCCAGGCCCTTGAGCCAGCCTGCATTTGAATGGATGCCTAGGGCATTGGTGCACATGCTCACATTTGAGATTTGCTTCTAGGGGACCTGGACAGTGCTTCTTCAGTTTCACTTACATTATAAGAAAGCACTCTCTCAGTAGGTGGCAAATGCTGAAGAAACTGAACCAAGTCCCAAGGAAAGGCCTTGGGTTAGAGGCAGAGTCTGCAGTGACTGGGGGCTCTGTGGGCAACTGGATAAGCCAGTGCACCTGCCCAGCTGGTCTTGTATATGGATGTGGTCACGACTGGATGGTGCTGAGCCCCAGCACTCATGATGCCCCATGCAGGACATAGACTCAGACCAGGAGGGTGCCAGGTATACTGGAGGGGCAGTTGTAATTTTTACCACCATTTATAATAAATGTGACATGGTCTAGACCAAGAAACGAGGTGGCAGCCCACCCAGAGCCCAGGCCAGCAGCATTAGAAGGCCCAGTGCCAACTCCAGCTGCTGGCTGTGTAGTTACAAAGCCTCTTGCTGCAGAGTGGGGGCATCAATGGTCCTCATGTCTTGAGTGGAGCTGCTCGTGGGTAACTCCAGTAGGTTCTCTCACTGGGACCCCGCAGCCATGGTGGTTCCAGTGGAGCTGTCACTCAGCCTTCACCCACAGCCCTTTATCCTCCTTCTCAGACAGCACCATTCCCCTGGGATGAGAGTGATGGTGAGGCGGTGGCTGGTGCCAGTTCATCAGGCACACGTGCCTCACAGCCAGGCTGCTGGTCTTCCAGTCCATACCTCACTACCTAGAAGCTGTGTGCCCTCAGGCAAGCCTCTTACCTCTCTGGGCCTCAGTTCACTCATTTGCTAAATAGTAGTGACTGGTGTCCATCTCACAGGGACTTTGGGAGGACAGAAAGGATGAGTGTGGAGCACCTTACACAGTGACCCACCACGTTTGCCATCACTTTTCACTTTCCTGTGCCTTGAAACCCCAGCAGCCAGCAGAGAAGGAGTCCAGTACTCAAGGGTACAATCAATGCCTCCATTAATTACCAAGGCTAGCACTTTACCATTCACTGCGCACCAAGCACCATTTCAAGCCTGTGTGCATCAATTCATTCCTCTTTGTGCCAATTCTTGCACAAGACAAAAACTGCTTTGATTCTCACGTTACAGATGCAGAGAGAGCACAGAACTTGTTAGTATGGGACACAGATAGAATTTGAACCCATCCAGGAGTTCCTGCTCCTGGATGCTGTGCTGAGGATTGAACCAGGGTTTTTTGAATGGATGAAGGAGGGAGGGAGGAGAGACAAGATCGTTAGGTAGATGAACTGTCAGAGATGCCCAGCTTCAGAGAGGAAAGGGTAGAGCAAACCTCAGATAGCAGCTAAGAAAAAGAAATTAGGAAAAGCATGCACTCAGCACACAGTAGGTACTCAGTAAATGCCAGTGGAGACTCGGATCAACAGGACCGCTGGATGGCCAAGTAGAGAGATGGGGATGGCCGGAGGACATTCGGTCAGTCAGATCTTTCAAGATGCCAGCAAGTGAGACACACAAAGGCCTATTCCAACCCAACCCTGTGGGTGGGGAACTCAAGGTACCAAGTGTGGAAATCACCCTGCTGAGGGTAGAGACAGGATTCAAACTCCAGGACCACCTCCTGAGGCACTCAGTGTCATCCAGGGTGTCTCACTGAATTGGGACAAGGAGACCTCTGAGGCAGAAGGGAGGAATGAAGATGGTTTCTCTTTTCAGTCCAGAGCTTTAAGTGGAGCTGTGGGTGCTGCTCAGTTGGTAGAATGCTTGCCTAGTATGCATAAGGGCCTGGATTGGATCCTCAGGTCTGCATAAAATGAGTATGGCCATGAATACATGTAGTTCCAGCACTCAGAGGGTGGAGACGGGAGGATCAGGAGTTCAAGGTCATCCTCAGCTACATAGTGGGTTTGAGGCCAGCCTGGTCCTAGTTTGGTTTCTGTTGCAGTGATAAATACCATGACCCAAAACAACTTGGGGAAGAAAGGGTTTATTTCATCTTACACTTTACAATCCATCATCAAGGGAACCTGGAAGCAGACACTGAAGTAAAGACCATAGAGCGGGGCTGGAGAGATGGCTCAGCGGTTAAGAGCACTGGCTGCTCATGGCCATAGACAAATTGATGGAGGAAGTTCTTCAACTGAGGTTCCCTCTTCCCAAGTGTGTCAAGTTGACAACTGAGGTTCACCATGACACGTCAGCTACAGGAGACCCTATCTCAAAAAAAAAAAAAAAAAAAAAAAAAAAAAGGTTGAGTGCCTATTCCATGCCTGGTCTCAAGAGCAGGATTTTTTGACACGGTTGATCTTCTGACTGCCCTTTGCATGGGCCTCTGAGTGCTGGGCCTCCTGGAGGCATAGAACTTTTATGGACACAAATAGAAGGGGCCACAGTGGCTGCCTTCAGGAGAAGAGTCATTAGTTGTATCAGTCAGGAGATGCCACTGTAACAAGCAGTCCCCCCACCACCCAGTATTTGAAAACAGCCCTCTTTCTTTGCTGTGTGGCTGGTGTGACTGACAAGAGCTGAATTCCACACTATCCTGGGTGGGGAGACTGAGCTTTAGGGAGCAGCTAGGGTTGGGATCACCAGCAAGGGTTACCAGTGGGGATCGCCGCTGAGATTTCTGATGGTGCAGGTGTCTCTGCTTACATCTCATTGGCCACAGAAGGTCACATAGCCATGCCCATTGTGGAGAATAAGCCTTCCCCAGGTACCATGATCACCAATGATCACCACATCCTCCCACAGGAAAGAAGAGATACTTGTGCCAATCAGTGGGATGCTGAGAGATGCAGGCCAAGGCCAGGGCCTGGGTGGGGCTAGAGTAGGACAAAGGTAAGAGCTTAGTATGGGGTTTAGTTTGTGACTAGGATCAGGCATTAGATTTCATTTGGGAGCAAGGCTTGGTCAGGCTTTAGCACATGGCTGGGGTGGTGACTAGGTCTTTGGGCAAAGTTGGGTTTAATACGGGAGTGTTCTAGTTTGTTTCTCCATTACTGTAACAAAACACTCTGACAACTTCCAACTCGGGGAGGAAAGGGTTAATTCAGCTTATATCTCCCAGGTCACAGTTCATCAGGGAGGCCAAGTTTGGAACTCAGGGCAGGAACCTGGAAGCAAGACTTGGAGCACAAGCCATGGAAGAATGCTGCTTACTGACTTGCTCCCCTGATCCCTGCTCAGCCTGCTTTCTTATGCAACATAGGCCCACCTTTCCAGGGGTGGCACCACCCACAGTGGTCTGGGCCCTCCCATATCACTCAACAATCAAGAAGGTGCCCCGTGGATATGGCCACAGCCCAGTCCAATGAAGGCAATTCCCCAATTGAGGCTCCCCCAGGTGTGTCAAGTTGACAGACACCAAAGCTACCTAGAACAGGGAGTGTGGGTAGGTGTTAGTCTGAGACTACATATAACTGGGATCTGGGATCAGTGTATAACTGGGATCCAGGATCAGGTTGCAGCTGGAATAACCTGTGACTGTGATCAAGGTCCAGGTTATAACACAAGATCCCAATCAGTCTGTGACTAGGATCAGGACTCAGTCTGTAACTGGGGTCAGGGCTCCGTCTGAGACCAGAGTCAGAGTTCAATCTATAACTGGGATTAGGGTTCAGTCTGTGGCCAAGGGCAAGACTTAGGTTGGAAGTGGTTTAATCTGTGACTGTTCTCAGAGATCAGGTTTTAACTGGGGTCAGGGCCAGTCTATAACTGGGGTCAAGGCTAGTCTATAAGTGGGATTAGGGCTAGTCTGTAACTGGGGTAGGGACTAGTCTGCAACTGGGATCAGGGCTAGTCTGTAACTAGGGTCGGGACTCAGATCATAAGTGGGGTCAGGGCTCATGTTATAAGTGATTCAGCCTGTGACTGCTCAGAGATCTGGCTGTAATATGTTAAAGTTTGGCAAAAAGAAGAGGGGATGTGGGGACCTGGCTCGGTGGGTAAAGCACTGCACAAGCATGAGGACCAAAGTTCAGACCCCAGCACCTGTGTGAAAGCCATGTAAAGACAGGTGGTGTTGGTGGCCCATCTGGGATCCCAGCACACAGGAGCACAGACAGTATCCCCAGAGCAAACTAGCCAGATTCCATGAGAGACTGCTTGACAATATATGGGGTGGAGAGTGATCCAGGAAGACACCAACATCAACCTTGGACCTCTACATATCACCACACACACACACACACACACACACACACACACACACACATGCATGTACACCTGCATGTACTTGTGCATCCCATACATTTGAACATTCATATACACATCTACCACACACTTATGTGGAGAGAGGAATAAAAGGTTTGGATTATGTGTGGAAATAGAGCTTGGGATCAGGGCTCAACTATACCTAGTGACAGGCTATAACAAAGACCAGAACTCAGTCCAAATGAAGAGTCAGACAGCCCCTGGCCAGGGTCAAAACCACCCTGTGATGCATCACTGCCCATATCAGACTTAAGGCTGGAGGCTCACACTCTAGAATCTGCAAAAGACATCAGCCTTGGCCCCCTCATGGCCAGGTCCCCTGCCCTCCCTCCACTTCCCTAGGAAGTCTGCCTCTCCCTTGTCCGGCAGCCTCAGGTCACCCAGCCAGCTGGGTCTGGTGTGGCTGTGGGCACCGTGGGCTCCATCCCACACCCCACGCCTCCCTCCTGCCTCCCTCCCTCTGCCACCAGCTGCCGGCTCCGTCTGCTTGCTCCTCTCCTCTCCCCGTCTCTGCCTAGAGACAGCTATAAGTCTCCCGTGAAATATATACAGTGTAAATATATAAAAAGCTTGTGCCTGCCTGCTGCTTATGTATTCATGAAATAGTAAATAAATTTTATGGGATAATTTGAAGGCTGCCAGGGAGCCAGGAGATGAAAACGAAGAACTAATGAGACGGAGTATCGGGGCAGCACACGCGCGATCGATCGACTGCTGCAGGCTTGGCTGGGACGAGCCCAGCTCCGAGGGCCCAGGGCTGGGGGACCAGGCGTTCCGAGGGGCTTCGGGGGTCATAAACCACGGCAGCCAAGGTGGGAGGCTAGGGAGGACCCAGCAGGGAGAAAATGAAGGCTGACTGCTTATCCTCTCTCTGGCAGGTACGTGCTGTGAGCCAGCTCAGTGCCTTCTGCGTGCCTCAGTTTCTCCGCGTGTCTGATGGGGGTCTGGCAATCCCCTCGGAGGCCTGGTCCTGTTCTTTGGTTATGGCTCGCAGTGCATCAGGTCATACTTGTTCTGTGCTTACTAGATTTCTGTCTACCACATTCTCCACCCTCTGAGCAATCTATATTCATTTAGGGTTTGTTTTTCCTGTTCTTCATTAATGATTGACAGGTTAGATAGACAGTGGGAGGAATGAATGGACAAGCATAAAAAAGACCCGATAGTGCTCACTACTCTCCACCCCCATGTTACTAACTCACCTAAACCACCAGCATCTCCTGCAGGGACCCCTGCAGTAGACTGTTCCTTCATGGCCCCTACAGATCTCTCCACAGCCACTAGCGGTCTCCTGTTAAAGAAATAAATCAGATCAGCCCTCTGGATCTCCCATCTCCCTGAGTTTTTCCTGTTTTACAGGGTATCTGCCATGCCCTCTCTGGTCTCCAGACAGTTACCCCACTGTTCCTTCCCTTTCTGCCCATGATCACTCCAGCCACCAGCTGCCTCTCTGTTCCCAGATATCACCTCAGGGCCTTTGTGCTAGCCTTTCCTTCTTCACAGCAGACTCTACTGCGTTTCCAAGCCTCCTAGACACCTGTTCTCCTAGGGTGGTTGCCCTGAGTCCCATAAGTAAGAGCAGCTTCCTCTCTGCTCCTTCATCCTGCTAACCTCACCGGCCCATCCACCCTATGTCCTAACTTGCTACCAATTCCCTTCCTGGCCATCTGCACTCTCCTCCACCATGAATGTGGGCCCCAAAAGAGGAGAAATATTGGGGGGGAGCTGTTGATTGTGGAACCCCTGGCTCTTAGAACAGTCCCTGGCATACAGTGAACACTGTCAGTGGTAGTTGTTGAATGAATGAATGAATGAGGAATCTTCCAAAGCTATTTATTTATTTATTTATTTATTTATTTATTTATTTATTTATGCTGCTGGGGACCGAGCCCAGAGCCTCACACATGCCAGGTAAGAGCTCTACCACTAAGCCGCTCCCACAGTCCTCTTTTTACTTTTTATTTTGAGACAACACCTCACTAAGTTGCCCAGACTTGAAGTCACTCTGTAGCCCAAAGGCATCGAACTTAAGATAGTCCTGCCTCAGCCTCCTGAGTAGCTGGGGTGACAGGCCTACAACACCAAGCCAACTAAAGGTGGTTACTCAACTCCTGCTGTGAGCCAGTCTGGGCACTGCTCTGACATGTGAGATGGGGGAGAGAGGATAGGGAAGGACTCACGCTGCCACATGTGGGCACAAAGAGCAGGGTGGCCTTTGGGGAGGGTCATAGCAAGGGGGCAGTCCAGCCTGGGGCCTCAGGCTGGAAGAAAGGCATATAGTGAGAGAGATGCTCAGGGCCCTGGTAGACCTCAGGCAGGCAAACTCACCAGACCATGGTCTTCATGAACAAACAGCTCTTTCTCTAGGGACACCACCAAAGCTTCCTCAAGGCCCGTGAGATTGACAGGAAGTCCATCTTGAAGCTGACCTAAATTCCACAGTTGCAGTTCGTGTCTTTTTCTCGGGGAAGCCTATACAGTGACCCTCACATATCTGGAGTAGATAACACCTCAACTCTAGTATCTTCCATATGGTGCTGGGATCAGACACATCCCCAGGGTCTGTTACTTGGTTAATTCCGGAGCCTCAGGCATTTCAGTAAGTGGAGAGGGCCTCTCTAAGTAAACAGCAGGCAGGCAGTAAAGAAGCAGAGTGCTGAGCTCCAGGCCCAACTCACAGTAAGCGTTCCATTGCTGTAGGGCTTCCTGCTGCTTCTCCTAGGATTGCTTCCTATAGATGAGATGGCAGATGACACCTGCAGTTTCCGGCCCACTGTTCTGAGCCATAGGATCGCCCAGGACTCCCTCAGGAACACACTGCTAGCTGGTAACATGATTGTCTTCATTTGAGCAAAGGCAGATATGTCCTGTACGTTGCCTGTCCTTGTCAGAAACAGGTGAGCCCTGGGGAGACGGCAGGCTTTCTCCATCACATCAAAATACCTCTCACTTGTCTCCTTTTCCTCCACCAGCTCTATCTCCACGGCAGTCTTAGCAATGGGCTGGCCAGCCCTCTTCTTGCAATGTGTGCCCTCCTGGGAGGGGCAGTGTATCCTGTTACCCTGGAGAAAGATGGCAGCAAGCCTTTAAGCCCCTGCTTCCCACTCACCTGGAGCAGGCAGAAGCCACAGCTATACCAGAGAGGCCCCTGCCTCCTCCCCCTTCCTCCCTTCTCCTCCCTTCTATGGGGCGGGACCTGAGGTCCCTGGTCCTGCTTCTAACCTGCCCTAGAACATTCAGTGAAGCATCATCGTGGGTGTCCTGGGTCGCCCACCTGCTTGTTATGTGACTCTAGGGAAGTGACTAGACCTCTCTGAGCCTGTTACACTGCCTGTGAATTGGGCATCACTGGGATCTCCCTCGCCCAGCAGGGTTCTAGTTAAAATCAGGTGAAGAGCTTAGCAGGTCTTAAGTGCACAAAGTTCTTCCAGAAACTTCCATGACAGCACACACTGACATCTGGGCCCTCCTAGTGTTTCTCAAATGTTCCTGCTGGCTTCTGGCACTGGAGCATGCTGTCCCCCCTGCTCTCCTCCTCCTTTGAGGTTCTGTGTGAGGTCTGTCCCTTGTAGTCTCCTGACAGCCCACTTACTGCAGCCCCTAGGCCAGGCTGTCTGCTGGGACCTGCCCCAGGTTGTTGACTAAAAACACCTGCCTGCAGGTCTCTCCTGGGTTCTCTACAGGGCTTGTCTTGTCCTCTACCCAGCACTGCGCTGGGGTCCAGGAGCAAACACCCCAAGAAAATAAGCAACAATAGATGGCTTTGTGTGCAGAGTCAAACTGTCACATGGGCAGTGGCCCTTCAGTGAGAGACTCCCAACTGTGGTCCAAGTTCAAGGGGGAGCCAGCCCAGACTCTGCCACACCACAGGAGGAGAGCATCATGTTAGAGAATGGTAATGAGTTCAGCCTAGTGTGGTGGTGCGTGCCTGCCATCCCAGCGCTCTGGAGGAGGCTGAGCCAGGACTCCCAGCTCTGGATCGGCCTGGGCTACACAGTGAGACCCGGCCCTCTAAATAAATAAATAAATAAATAAATAGAAATTTGTAAATGGTGTCAGCTTTGAAAATGCAGTCATCCAGCAAGGATGAATCTGCTGCTGTCACTCACCCTGTTTCCCACCTGTAAGACAGAAGCTTCTAGAACCACATATACCACTGGACTCATGCAGAAATAAAATGAGATCATGAGTGCATTTGGCCCTCTGCTGCACTATAAGCATCCAGAAGATCACAGATACACTAATGGAGACTCTCCCTGGGTCTTCTGTATACAGTAGTCACTCAATAATTGCTTTGTAGATGTGTGAATGCCATAGGAAGACAGAATGTTAGAGTGAAGAGTCTGAGTGACCAATGAACACTGCTTGGCAGTTTCTTCCTCAATCACAGACACCCAAAGTGCTTAGCCAACACCTGCCTCCACCCACCTCCCAAAGAGGGGCCTCCAAGGGATTCAGAGTGACTGTCCCATGGAGGCAGGAGAGTCGAGGTCTAAATGGGATACAGGATATCCTGGCTTCCCTAGTATTTTTCAAATCTACTCACACACAGGGCTACAAACATCAAGTGCCAATCCAGGCACAGAGTTGGAGAGCAACTTCCCTCTATTGGTCTTGGGTCAGATCTGAACTCAGAGCCTGGAGGTCTATAGCTGAAATATGCCCTTCAGACAGTGTGCAGACTCCAGCCGATGGTCATTAGTGCTGTGGTTACTGCCATTTTAACCAACATGGCCACTACCTGTTGGGAATATGTGCCTCCCCAGCAGGACTGAACACAGTTAAACATCTGAGTTAATTCCCACCACAGCATCACCCTGGAATTATACAAACTGAACACACTTCCCAACTCAGGTCCACCCTGGAAGAGGGGGTTCTGATTATGTCCACTCCAAAGACAAGGAACTGAGAGCTCAAAGAAGATGCCACACTGGCCCAGAGACACACAGTTTACAAGAGGTGGAGCCAGGACTTGAACCCAGAGCTGATGTTACCACATGCTACATCCTGGCTGAACAGGAGAACTGCCCTGCCCGCCTCTGGGTTCCAAGTTCTTTTTAGTGGAGACACACTCTTTTTAAAATAAATAAATAAATAAATAAATAAATAAATAAATAAATAAATAATACAACTTTTCTTTATTGTGTATGTGTGTACGGTACGCAGGTGTATGTGGCGTAGGTGTATGAGGTGTCCCTAAAGGCCAGAAGAAGGCACCAGCTCTGCTAAAGCCTGAGTTATAGGTGGTTGTGAGCCACCTGATATGGTGTTGGGAACTGAACTGGGCGTCTTTGTAAGTTATAGGCGGTTGTAAGCCACCTGATGTGGGTACAGCCAGTGCTCTGAATTGCTGAGCCACCTCTAGCCCCTGCTCTGTCATTTTTAATGTACTGGATGCTAATCTGGACATGTCTGTTCATCTCCTTGTCAGTACTGGCTTGTCCTTATCTTTAGTTTACAGGGTCTTAGGTTACATGGATTCTCTAGATTTAATGCACCACTTTGTCTTTAGAGTTTGAGCTGGTGGTGACCTGTTCACTGTGTCTAAGGGCCCTGTGGTCAAACTGGATTTCTCTATTTCTAACCACAGGAAAGTCTTGCCTGGAATTCTTTATCACTTGGTGCTGTGATGTGTGTGTGTGTGTGTGTGTGTGTGTGTGTGGTGTGAGGCTGGGATTCACTGCGGGCTAACCACATAGAAGCAGCTCACAGTTGCCTGATTTCTCCTCTGGCCATGTGAAGCCCAGCCCTCATTCTGGATTTGCTCTTGTCTCAGTCCTTCTTAAGCAGATCCCCAACTTCCTTCCTCCTGATTTAAATTCTTTATACTCCAAAACTTGAGACAGAAGGTTGATGCCAGATTTGCTGCTAGTTGGTCACACAGCTTTGCACTGTGACATCCTAGGGCTGCAGAGTCACTGAGTGACAGGAACGTCCCAGCTCAGTTTTAAGTCTATGGGACCCCTGTGGCAGGTGCAGTCTTCCACTAACTAAAACATTTTGATTTTTCTAAAAAAGATTATTTTAATTTCTATTCATGTGTATGTATGTGTGTACATGCATACACATACATGTGTGTACGTGTGTGCATGCATACACATACATGTGTGTATACATGCTTATACATACACGTGTGTATGTACACATGTATATACATGGCCTCTGTGAGCATGTACATTCATACATGCTCACAGAGGCCAAAAGAGGGTGTTGGATCCCCTGGAGCTGGAGTTACCAGTTGTGAGCTGACCAGCATGGGTGCTGGGAACAGAACTTGGGTCCTCTGCAAGAGCAGTGAGCTCTCTTAACTGCTGAGCCATCTCAACAAAACATTTTAATCAGCACATAAGTGCATGTTTTTACCTCAGGGCCTTTGCACAGGCTGCTCCATCTCCCAGCACACCCCTTCTCTGGATAACCATGGGTTTTCTCCCTCACCACAGGGCAGCATGCAATGTATCATTCCACAGTCAACACTCCCATCCTGGCCCTGATGGCTTTTCTGCTTGGCATTGGCAGTCACCAAGCCCACTCCATACTGTGGTGGTTTGAGCATGAAGTGTTCTTCACAGGTTCCTGTGTCTCACCACTTTGTTCCCCAGCTGGCAGGGCTGTTTTGGAGTTTGTGGATCTTTAAGGGGTGGAATCTCACTGGAGGAAGAGAATCACCAGGGTGAGTCTTGAGGTTTTATAGTGAGGCCCCAGCTCCTCTCTGCTTCCTGACTGCAGATGCAAAGTGACCGGTCCACTCAAGCTGTGAGCCCCAGTAAACCTTCTGCCCTTACGTTGTTTCTCGTCAGTATTTGGTCACAGCAACAAGAGAGCTCATTAATAAGCACATCTCATTTATTTGTCCTGCTTGCTGTGTCTGTCTCTATGGGATGTCAGCTGCACGAAGGCAGGGATTTTGTGTGTGTGTGTGTGTGTGTGTGTGTGTGTGTGTGTGTGCATGCTCACCTGTGTGTACCTGTGGAGACCAGAGGTTGACTTCCAATGTCTTCCTCAGTCACTCTTCACCTTATTTTTTTTGACAGGGTCTCCCTAGTCCCAGCCTGCCTGGAAGTCACTATGTGGACCAGGCTGGCCTCAGTCTCACAGAGATTCACCTGCCTCTGCCTCCGAGGGCTGGGATTAAAGGCACCATCACGCCGGCATTCTCTACCTTATTTATTTATTTTTTTAATTGAGCTTTTTTACATTTCATACAACAGTTCTTAATGAAATTTAGACCCCCCCCATCCATGCCTCACCAGCCCCCTACCGGACCTCATGTATTCTACCATACATGTCTTATCCAGCCAAGCATTTGTACCCAGGTGTCCATCAGTGCAAAATTCATCCACTGGTGTCTGTCAAGTCAGCCTATCTAGAGATTGTAAGAAAGGCATATTCCCCGTCACGCAGTAGTAATTAGCTTCCAATAGTTCTCAGTCTATAGCCGGCCCATCACCCATTTCTCTCACTCCACTCTGGGCCCTTGTCTGATTGAGCTGACATGGGTCCTGTGCTCAAGGCCACCTTTGCCACAGTTTCACATGTGCAAGTTCCCAGTGGCCTGAAAGCCTCTGCTTCCCTGTGTTCATGGACCAGCCTTGGCTCTAACAATCTTTCCACCCCCTCTTCAGCAATGGTCCCTGAGCAGTGGGTGGGTGAGGTTCCTCGCTCCACTCTGGGCCCTTGTCTGATTGAGCTGACGTGGGTCCTGTGCTCAAGGCCACCTTTGCCACAGTTTCACATGTGCAAGTTCCCAGTGGCCTGAAAGCCTCTGCTTCCCTGTGTTCATGGACCAGCCTTGGCTCTAACAATCTTTCCACCCCCTCTTCAGCAATGGTCCCTGAGCAGTGGGTGGGTGAGGTTTAATATAGGAGCCCTACCCAGGGATACACTCTGTAGTTTCTTATTCTTTAGAACTTGGCCAGTTGTGGCCTTCTGAACCCAGAAGGACTGATCTCTGGATGTCCCTTCTGCACACTGGACACTGAGCCAGGCTGTGGAGTGACCTGTATTTTCCTGCCCATGATGAACGCATGGACTCAGCACAGAGGAAATGTGAGCTAGGAAGAATTTTATGGGACTCAGGGGCTGAGCCTGGATGAGCCTGGGAGGCTGGGGCCTGTGCCTGAAGCTCACAGAGCAGAACAGAGAGCCCACACAGAGATGGATGTCTGTGCATCATGTATCATGCAACCCAGGGGTCACCCACCGTGCCTGTCTACAGCCACCTCCTCTGTGAGGCTGAGAGCACTTACTGTCTTCTCCTTCTCCTCCAAAGCCAATCTTTATATTGATTCCCCACCTCCATCTCCAGCTGCAGCCTGCAGGCATTTGGAGAGACTAAGAGTATCAGTTTTACTTACCAGTCCCAGAGGGTCCAGGTCCATACTAGCTGCCACCACAGGCTGCAGAGACCCGGTGGCCTAGCATAGGCATTCTGGGGGCTCTAGAGAAAAACAGACAAGCCCTGTTCTATCCCAGCACCCATTTGAGATAGAGCTAGGTCAGTCATTCATACCTTGGCATTGTCTGAGCACCTACTGTGTACCAGACTCCTTTCTAAAGACAAATCAAGTCTGGGGATCTGGCTCAGAGGTTAAAGTTCATGCCCTGCAAACCTGAGAACCAGAATTCCAATCTTGAGAACCCACATAAATGCCAAGTAAGCATGGCAACCCACCTGTAATTCCAGCTTCGGAAGGCAGAGACAGGATCCCCCTTAGCAAGCTGGCTAATGAGATTAGCAGTATCTGGAGCTCTGGGTTTGATTGAGAGACTCCACCTCAAATTAGGTGGATGAATGATAGAGGATGATGCCTGACATCAACCTTGGCCTTCACATGCATATGCAGACATGTGCATAAGAATCCCCATACATACATATGTCCCCCTACACATGCAGACATGCATACACAAACACACACAACGCACACACACATGAAAACAGAAAAAGAAAAAATAATAAACAAGGAGCTGGAGAGGTGACTCAGTGGTTAAGAATGCTTAACTTACTACTCTTGCAGAGGACCTGAGTTTGGATCCCAGCACCCACATAAGGTAGCTTATAACAACTGCCTACGACTCCAGTTCCAGGGGAATCTGACTCCCTCTGGCTTTCTTGGGCACCTGCACACATGTGGTACACATAAACTTAGGCAGGCATGCACACATACACATAAATAAAAATAATAAATAAATCTTAAGAAATAAAGTCGAATCAGAGTGCGGTTGGTTCTGACTGTGCACCTGCTATGTTGGTGCCAATCTGGGTTGTGTTCAGCCCCCTGTAGTTAGAGGTTCAGTGTCTATGGACTTGACCAACCCCACAAGGAAGGGCAGGGTCACAGCTCAGTGCTCGAGTGATGCCCAGCATGTGTGAGGCCCTGGGTTTCAGCCCCAGTGCTGCAAAATAAATAAGTAAAAATTAAACTAAATTGCACCCATCCTGATCCCATCCAGACTCTTTCCCTAAATGGTGCGGCACAGCTGTCCCCTGCAGAGGCCAGGTGGGCTGTGATAAAGGGAGATCCCCCACAGCACATGCACTCTTACGTGAGATTTGACATCCGTGGACTGTGGCCTCCACAGGAGGCCTGGGACCTTCCACCTGTTTCAGGACACAGCTGTGACAGATAGAGAGGTCAGAGTTCCACCCTTGTAAGCATGAGACAAAGGGGCAGCGGAGAGACGGTAAACGAGCCCGAGGTGAGGCCCGCTGGGAAGGACAGTGCAGACTGACCGAGCTAGTGAGTGTTTCGGAGGGAGAGCTGCCTTGTGCAGTGGGTGTCTGGGCAACAGCTAGAGCAAGGGTGCTGCTTAAGCACAAGGTGGCCGGCCATCTAGAAGACAGTCAAGGGTAGGCAGTGCTGGGCACAAGGCTTAGAATCTAGAAGAACTGAAGGCTCCTGGGTGGGGTAGTGTGAAGATGGGAGCAGAATGAGTGGGGACATCTGCCTCAGCTGCCAGCCCCTAGGCCCTGTGATCCAAGACAAGTCTGAACCCCTAAAAGAACCTCACAGGGGCTGGAGATGTGGGGCAGGTGTGGGAAACTCCTGCCTGGCATCTTTGAAGGAAGCTGGTGTAAATTACCTGGCCATCTGACCAAATGCCATCCTGCCCTGCCAGGAGGGGCTTCAGAGCTCACTGGCTCTGTCCTGGCTTCCTTGGGCAGTTGCAGGTGGGGATCTTGAGGGTGGGGACTCAGAAACATCTGGGGGAGCTGGCAACAAAGGGATTTCAACCACAGAACCACCTCTACATTTGCTGTAAAAACAGCAGTGGCTTTAAGACAAGCTCTGGCCCTGGGAGGCCCCTTCCCTGGATTTCTCTGGGTGACTGGTGTTCAGCCGGCAGAAAGCTCAGAGCGGAAGTTTACTGTCTTTCACCACCCTGATTAGCATGTCGGTGGTGTTCTCAGACAGTCATCACTTCTAGGAACATGATCGACTGGGAAGGACAATGAGAGCATCTCCCGTGGAGGAGGAAAATGTTCTAGATCATTCCAGGGATTTGGTTGCTCAAATGTAGATACTTGATGAAAGTCAACAAATGGTCCACTGGAGATCCATGCTTTATGTTGTTGGTGGGATACTAAACGGTGATGGGAACCTCCTAACTGACATTGCTACCATTAGTAAGATGCAGGCCAAGGGTTCAGAAGGGACAGAGGTCTGCAGACGCCCTTCAGCTGCAAAAACAAAACAAAACAAAACACAAAACAAAACTGTGAGCTGGATGGAGAGACGGAGGGATGGGCGGACAACACAGTGTGATGCCCAAGTGTCTCACACTGTGAGTGACCAGACCTAACTGGAAACACGCCAACTCTAAAGCTCTGTTTGGAGAGTTTACCATGAGCTGGAGACTCAGTAAGACCCCACCTCACACAGGCGACACCAGGACTGCATGGGACAGGCACACCCCATAGAGCAGGCGCACCCCGTGGAGCAGGTGCACCCCATGGAGAGGGTGGGCATGGCATGTACAGCTGGCCATGATAGCTCACACCTGCAATCTCAGCTCTGGGGGTTGGAGTGTGAGGCAGGAAGGTCAGGAGTTCAAGGCCAGCTTAGATACATAAGATGCTGTCTCAAAAGAAAGAGGGGGCTTGTTGAAAGAGAAGGAAGGCATGAGGTGCAGCAAGACAGGGTTTACACTGCACATAGTGTTACCTATCACCCGAAGGTGGTTTAAAAGACAGGAGAATTGCGTAGGTTAGATGCAAACACTATCCTATTTTTTGTGAGATTCAACCATCCTTAGATTTTTGCTACTGGAAGGGTGCATTCTGGAGCCAGTCCCCCACAGATACTGAGACCTACTGTTTTCCACTTATCACTTTTCTAACATTGTGATGTATTTTTGTCCTGTTTTATTTTATATATCCTGGTGATTCTTTCATATTAAAACACATATTTTTTTATCAAAACACCTTATATACATGAATGAAATCAAAACACATTATATACATGTGTGAAATTCTCAATAAAGTCTAAAAAAAAGAAAAAAATTATATTGACCTCATTTTTAAAAACACACATATTTTCCCTCATTCTTTTATATGACTGCATAGTATTCCACCCAGTGGATAAACCATTGTTTATTGGCTTGGATCCCATATTGATGGGTACATGGAATGTTTCCATTGTGAAATATTCTGAATGCACCGTTGTCTTAAAGACCGTGAAACAGAACCTAGCACCTCTGAATAGACGAAGGGAAGAGGAGGGGTGCCTCTCTGTTACCACCCATAGCACATCATTAAGCACTGTGCGTCCTCACTCCAGCTTCTATTAAATTATCCCAATTTGTCCTTTCAAATAGATGTCTTTTCTTAAGTAGTGATTTACCACAATTAAGCCCCCCAAAATTAAATTAAATGAATTACATCTCTCAGGTTGGGTGTCTGAGGGACCTGAGGTTGGATGATGATGGTCCAGATGCTGTTAAAAGCGAAGGCAGGGGACTGCGCTAGGTTAGAAGGGAAAATTCATGGCTCCACTGATACGCCGTGATAAATAATTATGAGTTATTAATTTTAAATTACATCTTTAATGCGATGCATGATTTTAATTCCCCTTACAGTATTAATATCGGACTGGCTTTGATTAATTTAAAGCAGAACAGAAAGGTGCCAATTAAGGAAGCTAGCTGGGAACCGGGAGGTGTTTAGAGCTGTCTCCTGGTACCCCTTGCTGGGGGCCCAAGGTCACTGCTCAAGGGAAGCTGTCGATTGTCCCCAAGAACCCAGGCTGGGAGATGTCAGGAAGAACAGGAGATGGATGTTAACCCTTGGCATGTCTTCTGTGGCAGACGAGGAGTGGAGGCTGGATCCGATCCCCAACACTGTGACAGCCCGAGAGCTATGCAGTGACTGGGTGGTTCCTTCAGTGTGTGTTAAAAAGAAAACTGAGGGCTGGGCAAGGTCTTGCTCTGTAGTCCAGCCTGGGCTACAGAGTGAGTTTGAGGCCAGTCAGGGAGACACAGTAAGACTGGGGCTCAAGGAAGGAGGGAGACCAGGAGAGGAGAGGAGGGGTGAGGAGGGAGGGGAGGGAGGCGAGAAGGGAAAGCTGAAATCTGTAAGTTAATCTATCAAACCCAAGATTTCATCCCTAGGACTTCTTAGACTGAGAATAAAATTCAAATGGAAGTAGAAAAGAAAATTAAAAAATAAAGGGCTGGAGCGATGGCTCGGCGGTTAAGAGCTCTGGCTGCTCTTGCAGAGGACCTGGGTTCGATTCCCAGCACCCACATGGTGGCTAACGACTGTCTGTAACTCCAGTTCCAGGGGAACTGCTGTCCTTTTCTGGTCTCTGTGGGCATTGTACACATGTGGTGCACTTACAAACGTGCAGGCAAAACACTTGTACACATAAAGTAAAAATAAACCATTGATAATATAAAATAAATAAATGGCTGTTTAGAGTCTTGCTGTTTGCCATGTGACAGTATTCAATGAGGTCATGATGGCTTTGGTGGTGACACTAGGTCACAGGTTATTGAATGTCGTTCCAGCCCCAGGTGTCTGCAGTCCCTTCTTAGAGAAGGACAAAGAGCCTGATAAACATGAAGCAAAGAACTGGGGTCTCCAGCAGAGAGTGGGGGCAGTAGACAAGCAGCTTATGGTCCTTCAGGTGCCTCTGGCTTCATTTTAGTGGCTCAGTGTTTAACCTGGGCAACCCAGACCCTGCCTCAGGGGACCACATGGCTGGGTTAAAGTTGAATTCAAGTTTTTAAAAGGAGCAATTCCAGGATGCTCAGTGGGTTACATGTTTGTTGCATGAGGGCCTGAGTTTGGATCCCCAGCACCCATGTAAAAGCTAGACATTGGGGTGAGCTGTAACTTCAGCACTGGAGAGGCAGAGATGGGAGAATCCCTGAGCCTTGCTGGCCAGCCGGTCTAGCTGAGTCAGTGAGCTCCAGATTCAGTGAGAGACCTTGTCTCAAAAAATAAAGAGGAGAGGCTGGGCATGGTGGTGCTCACCTTTAATCCCAGCACTTGGGAGGCAGAGGCAGGCAGATCACTGTGAGTTCAAAGCCAGCAGGATCTATGTGGTGAGTTCCAGGCCAGCTGAGGCTACAGGGAGACCCTGTCTCAAGAAAAGAAAAGACCAATAAATAAATAATAAATAAAGAAGAGAGGGATTGAGGAAGAAACCTGATGACCTCTGGCCTCCATACACACCTGAACACACAGGAAATTCTCTCTCTCTCTCTCTCTCTCTCTCTCTCTCCTCCCCCCCCCCCCTCCCCTCTCTCACACACACACACACACACACACACAAAGGAGTGCAAGAACCAAGGTGTCAAAGACCAAATTACTGTGGCTCCAGCCACCCAGGGCAGACAAGGCTCCATGTTAACAACGCTCCCTGAGAGCCAGAGCAGAAAAAGAAGTCTATATACCCTAGTGTGAATTAGCCCTTCTCCTCCTTAACAGATGAGGCTGGCTATAGGAAAATACGGCCTATTTGGGACTGCGTTTCTTAAAATAATTCTGTGGGGCCTAGAAAAGAGCCAGAGTTGGGACGTGGGCAATGTGGTGTGAGGAAGGAGACAGGAAGGAGAAGACCAGGGAGAACAGAAAGAAGGAAGGAGTGGGCCATGATGGTGCACACTGGGCATCACAGCACTCAGGAGCAGAAGCAGGAGGATCTCAGGTTCAAGGCCAGCCTGGGCTACAGGACCATGTCTCTTCTTTTGTTTGTCTTTTCTTTTTTAAACATTTGCTTATTTTTGCCAGGCGTGGTGGTGCACGCCTGTAGTCCCAGCACTTGGGAGGCAGAGGCAGGCGGATCTCTGTAAGTTCAAGGCCAGCCTGGTCTACATAGTGAGTTCCAGAACAGCTGAGGCTACAGGGAGACCCTGCTTCAAAAAGACCAAAAAAAAATTTACTTACTTTTATTTTATGTGTATGAGTGTTTTGCCTGCGTGTTTGTAAGGGCACCCGTGTCATGCAGTGCCTGAGGAGGTTAGAAGAGGGTGTCAGATTCCCCTGGAACTGGAGTTATGGACAGTTGTTAGCTGGGAACCAAACCTGGGTCCTCTGCAAAAGCAGCCAGTGCTCTTAACCACTGAGCCATCTCTCCAGCTCCTAGGACCATATCTGGAAACAAAACAGAAGAAAAGGAAACGGAAACAGCCGGCCAAAGCCCACTCTCAGGCAGTTTCAGGATCCCAGCACCAACCCTCACCATAGAGACTCTTTCCTTTATTCCTTGCAATAGTCCTTTGAGTCTACATTCTCCTGGGTCCTGGTGCTTGAGGTCATCCAGCAAGGGTGATATTCTCACTTTCCATCTTTCCTAGTCTGAAAGCCAGGGGCACAGAGAAGTTAAGCAGCAGGCCCAAGGCCACACAGGCATGAACCAGATTGAAGGTGAGCCAGGACTGCCAGCCTGCCAGTTTTGAACTCTCCCAACAAATAAAAAGACACACATTTGATAAGAGTAAAACCTGAGAGTCAGTGAGTGGGAGGTCCTCAAGGCACTCCAGGTGGGACCCAGCTGTGGCACTATGGACCATCACTCTGCTCCATCAGCACTGAGGGGGCCCTGATGGATCAAGCGGAGAGAAGTCTGACTAAACCTACTGTGGGTGCTCTGTGGGGCATGGGCTCCCCCATTCTGGCTCTGCCTGTGCCCCCCACCATACTCTATGCTCTGGAGCCTCTGGAAGGCCAGCCAGAAGCGTGTCAGGTCCCAGGAGTAGATTAGAAAGGCAGGACCTGGCCAGTGGACCACAAGAGCAGAACGCCTGAGTTGATTCCTGGCCAAAGCCCCCTCCTTTAGAGGAATTAAGGATGGATTATAATTGTGAGTTAGAAAAAGGCCAGGGAGGCCAGCTCCCCAAGATAAGCAGCCAGCAGGTGCAAGCTCCCTGTCAAGGGCAGTGGGGATCAGCACAACGCCCAGAATGCAGCCTTCCTGTCTGAGCATCTTCCCTGAGCCACGGTCTAGGCAGCTGCCTCAGACCAGTACCCGTGCCAACTGACAACAGCCTCGGAAGATGGACATGGAGCCTATAAAGAGGAAACCAACATGCCAACGACTAACAGAGGGCAAGCCAGCCAGAGACAGGCTGAACTCAGCTTCCTGCTCCACGCATCTTGCTCCTGGCCCTTCACTAACTGGACAATGGTGCATTATTGTACAGTCAGTGAGCTGCTGTCTTCTACTCGACTTCTCAAGATCAAAGGCAAGGGCCACGTCTGCTTCACCTCTACTGCACCTCCCGACTCAAGCAGGGTGCCTGGGGGAGTGGGGCATCGGGTTCCTTTGTAGAATAAGTGGGAAAAAAGGAGGAGGGGTAGGTGAGAGGAAAGGAGGAAGGATATTGGATAGATACATATGTGCCAGGATAGATGAATGGAAGGAAGGAGGGGTCCTAAATAGATAAATAGATAACAGGTAAATGGATGAATGGATGAATGGGTGAATGGATCGATGGTGAGTGGGTTGGGTGGATGGTGGATTAGTTGATTGATGGATGAAACAATGGATGGATGGATGAATGGATGGGCAAGTGGATGGAAGGATGGAAAGAAAGATGGATGGATTAGTGGATGAATGGATGGGCAGACGGATGGATTAATGGATGGGTGGGTAGGTGGATGGATAGGTCAATGGGTGGATGGATGGATGGATGGATAAATGGATTGAAGGATGGAAGGAAGGATGGATGGATAGGTTAGTGGATAGATGGATGGACTGATAATGGATGGCTGGATGGCGGATTAATGGATGGGTGGATGGATAGGTAAATAGATGGATGGGTCAGTGGGCGGATGGATGGATGAGTAAATGGACTGAAGGATGGATGGAAGGAATGATGGATGAATAGATGAATGAATGGGTGGATGGAAGATTAATGGTAGGTGGGTGGATGGGTGGAGGGGTATGTGTGGGGATGGATGGACGTGGAGGAAAGGAGGACATGTTACCCAGGACCCTACGTATGTCACCTTCACTCATGCTGCATGTGTGCTCTGGATAAATGATGCTCTTCATGGAGTGGAGATGCTGAGAAACAGGACTGTGCTGGAAGCAGGGTCATGCAAGGACCTTTACCACTGGGGGCAGGGCAGGGGGACTGATGGGTCCTGGAAAAGTGCAAGAAAGACACTCCCGGTTTCTGAGACACTGTGTGGCCATGGGCCGGTCATCTTATTTCTTACAGGCATCCTTACCTGGTCCTTTTTCCCTTATGGGAGTTATGGTGCCTCATCTAAGGCTGATCCAGTGAAGATGTGCGGTGTCTGGCCATCACAGCAAGCAGAATAACAGAGACTGCACCTCCTGGGGTACTTGGGTGAATCTTAGCTCTAGCATGCACCTGCTGTGTGACCTGGAGCAACTATCTCCCTCTCTCTGATCTCAGCCTCCACTCTATCACTTGGGGATAACCACATGAGCACCACCTCACAGGGATGGTGGGCACTAAGCAAACTGGACTGGTAGAGTGCTTAACACAGTGCCCAGCACATAGTTGGCAAAAATTAGGCAGTGGAGGCTTTTTGTGACCATTAGCCATTCAGCCATGCTGGGCAATGTGGAAGGAAGTGGGAAAGGAGGTTGCTGGAGGAGGTGGAGTTGAGTAAAATGAGTGAGTGAATTCAGTCTTGAAGAAACAAACAAATGGAAGCTGGGGATATGGCTCAGTAGGTAAACGACTTGTTCTGCAAGCGTAAGACCTGAGTTTGAATCCTCATAACCTGTATAATGGTGGGCATAGTATTCCAGTGCATCTGGAATCCCAGTGTTAAGACAGGAGACACAGGCAGGAGGATCCCTGACTGGCCAGCTAGTCAGGTGGGCACAGCAGTGAATAATATCTCCCTCAAACTAGGTGGAAGATGATGAGTGACACCCAAGATTGATTTACACACACACACACACACACACACACACACACACACACAATTAAAATAAAGAAGAAACAGACAGAAGCACCACATTCTGAATGGGAGGACATGTTTGTGGGAAGCAGAGGGCAGATTGACTTATACAGCTGGACTTTGAATTGTGGTTTGTTTTTGCATTTTAGAAGAGTCATCACAGCCCACATGTATCAGCTATCAACAGTCACATGTGCTTCCTAACAAGCATACCCTCCCTGGTGGTAGGCCCACACTCTGCAGTCTTGAAGGGGCTCTTTTCTCTATCTGAAGCTGGCTGATCTGTGATAGGCAGGGAACAATGCCATGTGACTGGGGTTCAAGCTCATGCTCCACCTCCTGCAGGTATAGAAACCTCAGGCACAATGTTTCCTGCCTGCCCTTCTTTCCCCATCTGCGAAATAGGGTTGGTTGGGATGGTCATTTGTTCTTGAGGAGTGACAGGAGGTTGGCAGTCACCACACAGGGAGAACGCTGGCCCCAGGAGCTGCTGAGCACATGCATTGTCACGCAGCCGTCCATGCTGACTCCGGGAACCAGGTCCTCCCCAGCTCTAGGCTCTAGGGTTGAGATTCCCAGCAGGAAGGAGTTTTGCATCCAGCTTGGGCCCTGGGCACCTGCTGACCATCTGCTAGGGGAGATTTCTGTTAACAAGCTCTGTAATCTGTGCTGTGATCACGGCTCCCCACCGCCCTCCTCGGGCTCTCCGGGGACTCCAACCTCTCGGGCTAAGCCCCTGTCGCAGCTATGAATAGCTAAGTGTCTGACCTGCATTTCAATATCGGCAGCCCCTGAGCCAGCCTGGACACACATCAGCCCAGAAGGGACACACCACTGTGCTGGCCGCACACCCAGCTTCTCAGCTACTCAGCCCCGGCGCCGTTTGCTTGTTCAGATCTTTCACACAACAAAGATGTAGTGGACATAGCACCTGCTGCCCAGCCCAGACACAGGCCCAGTGCATGGCTGCTGTTTCTGGACCCTAAGACATTCCAGGGTCCCCTGTGTTGACAGAGAAAATGTTGATCAAAATGGCTGTGAAGGCTGGTGAGATGGCTCAATGGGTTAAGGTGCTTGCTGCCCAGCCTGTCAGCTTGAGTTCTGTTCCTGGAACCGTGTAAAGGAGGAAGGAAAGAACAGACTCCTGCAAGTAGTCCTCTGCCTTCCACATGTGTGTCATGGCATACATGTGCCCCCTAACACACATATATACACACATATAAACACATATACATGGCACACATACATACACACAACCATAATAATAATACATAAAATCTAGAGAGACCCCACAGCCTGTGGCACTTTGAATCAAGGGAACAGGTCGCTATTCCACAACAACCTGGGGTGTCTGGGGTGGGGCAACATCAACCCCGAGCATCAAGTGTTCAGCAGCAGTGCCTGGGGCAGCTAGGCACAAATGCACTGAGCCACAAGAGACCCCTGGAAGGAGAGGGTGCCCCCAGCCACCACCCCTCCTGCCCATGGCATTGCCCCTAATTTGGTCTCAGGAGACCACGGCAACTGGTGGTATCACTGAGCTGCGGGAAGGTGGCTTAAAGCACACAGTGGACACGAATCCCAGTTTCTAATGCAGCTCCCCTCCCTACCAGCTGTGTGATATTGGAGAAGTAAGATCCATCTCAGAGAGCTATGTGGGGGTTTCTGTATCTGGCAGGTGCTTTTGAACACTCAATAGTGATTTGTTAAGGGGAGAAAAAGTTTGAATCCATGTTTCCTTGGGTCTGTTCATCATAAGGCTTTGGGAAACACCCCAAATATTTCTAGGCCTCAATTTTTACATTCACAAAATGGGCTGAAAGCTCTCCTGCCGGGCTTACAGAGAACTTGGAGGGGCTGAATCCAGATTTTTAAGGCTGGAAGAGACTCTGGTGGCCTCATGCTACCCCTACCATTTGGGTCCGCTTGATAGATGAGGAAACTGAGGCCCAGAGAAGCAAATTACCTTCCCTGGTGTCACACAGCCTGTTACAGAACCCAGACAGAAACTTAGGTTTCCTGCAACCTAGACCTAGGTTCTTCTCCTAGGGTGAATTGGCTCTCCCTCCTTCCCTGGGGAATCTCAAACAGAGTATCATCTCTTCTAGCCTCAATTCACCTCCCAGCTACCAAATTTCCCTCCAGTTTTAAACATCTCTGAAAAGCATCCCACCAAGGAAGGCATTGCTCCAGACATCTCAAACCTCTTCAGCAGTTTGTGCAGGCAGGAGAGTGCTGTTCCCATTTCACAGATGAACACACTGAGGCTCTGGAGACTTGTCTTTAGCCGAAAAGGCTTTGTTTTCCCATGTGATCATGTGGGTTCTAGTCCCTCAACACAAAGCCAGGCAGCAGGAAGGAGCTGCTGACCCGCCATAGCCTGATTGTCAGATAAACACGGCCCAGCTAAGACTTGTGGGATGGGAGATCTGCCACAGTAGCCAACTCTTCCCAGTGGACAGGGCAGCTGGCAGTAAGTTGGGACCACGTCACCCTGAGGAGACCATACCCTGCTAAGCTCCTTCCTGCCCCGGCCTTGTCACCCTCCCTCTGAAGTGTCCCTTTGAGCAACCCAAGTAAACTTACCTGGTCCTGCCCAGAACAACCTAGGCCAGGGTCAAGCAAGGCACAGGGGTTGGGGGTTGATGCAGGCCAGCCTTAGGGAACCCCAGCCAGCTAGCTCTGCCACAGCCACTGTGGCCAGAACCTGTACAGGCTGAGGTGGGGATGGTAGGAAGTTGGGGCAGATGGAGTCTGGGTCACAAAGCCTCTCATCGACAAGGACACACAACCTGACCTTTGGAGGAGGCTGAGGCTGGGGAAGGGAAGGCCAAGAGAGAAAAGGGCGGCCAGGGGAGCCAGTCATGACATTAGGAAGAGGAGAGGATGCAGAGCTACCCTCCCACGGGCAGCCTCCTCCCTGGGCCTCAGGTGGCTGTCTGCTGAAGCCGTACCCTCCACCTCACAAGCACTTCAGTGTAATAGGGACATCGAGACCTGTCTTCCTGCAGCTGGGGCCCTGGCTACCAAAAAGGCCAGGCCAAGTCAAGGACCTCCACAAAGGTGGAGAGAGAGGGTGGGCCCTAAAGTTCACGTCCTAGAGGTAGGGCTGCTTAGAACAGATCCCTCCGACAGAGCCCTGGACAGAGGGCTGCCCTCCTCCAAACAGAACCCCAAAGCTCACCCAGCCAGGGTTAAGGGGCTTGCCACCAAGCATGATGACCGGGTTTGAGTTTGGTTTCCCAGATCCCACATGGTAGCAGGAGGAAACTGACTCCAGAAAGTTGTACACACACACACACACACACACACACACACCATAAATAAGCAAGCAAGTAAACAAACAAATAAACAATAAATAAAGCAGAAGATAAGAGCGGAAAAGGTTCCTAGAGGGATCAGCTGAAGAATGACACCATGTGCCCAGTAAGGATCAAGCCACACTCTGTGGGAGGTGTGGACCGCAAAGCTAACCGTCTCCAGGAAAGGAGAAACAAGGGCCACAGGGTGTGGTAACAGCTCCTGACATGCTCAAGGCTCGACCTGGGCCCAGAAGTCACAGGCTGTTCAGGGAGGACCAGTGGGGTATGCAGGCAAGGAGGAAGAGTACTGTGTGATGACAGCCCCCAGCTCCCCCCTAGGGACAGAAATGGGGTGTGAAAGTATCAGCTATCTCACCTGTCACCAGCACAGAGCCCGCTGCAGTGCGCACCAAACACAGAACTGAGGGGAGACAAAATAGCCAGGTGAACGAGCACATCCCCCACTGAACAGTCGCCCCGGGCCCTGGCTGCTGGTCATTCCTGCAGGGTGGGGGAAGAGCTGGCCAGCTACGGCTAGGGGGCAGATGCTCATCTTTCCTTCTCCCTCAATGAGGAGGGGACAGGAAAGGGGGCCCATTGCCAAAATGGGGAAACTAAGGCTCTCCCATGGGGAATCAGCTACAGATCGAGAACTCAAACCTGAAGGGGAAGCCTGAAGGTTGGACATAGGATCCTCCTGGCTGCCCATATCACCCTGTGTCCCCCTGAGTCCCCATGTGAACATCCCTTTCATCCCACCTTAGTCCTGGATTATCGCCTACATCCTGCCATGTGCTCATTGGAGCACCCGCCACTCTGAACCTGCCTGTCATCCCTTCCCAATCTCCACCAAATAGAGATTTGTTTGTTAAATGAATATATGATGGAGTGAATGAATGAGTTGGCTTTTCTCTTTCTCTTTTAATCAAATGTATCTACTGCTCAGACACACTTGCTGTCTACAGTCATGAAACTGGGTCTGAATTCTTGCTTCAGAGTGACTAGCCTGTTCTATGGAAAGCAATCTAGCAATCCTTTGAAAGTTAGACACAGGGCCAGCAAGATGGCTCAGTAGGTAAGAGCATTTGCTGCCAAGCTTGATGGCCTGAGTTTGATCTGGGTCCCACGTGGTGGAAGGATAGAACCGACTTCCAAAGGTTGTCTTCTGACCAACCCCCCGCACCCACATGCATGTCATGGCACACACGTACCCCATGCCACCCCACATAAACAATAAGTCAATGTAATTAAAAATAAGATTTTTTAAAAAGGTAAATAGAGGCACCATCTGACTGAGCAGCTGCATTCTCTGCCCAGCAGAAATGAAAACAGGGACTCAAACAAACAGTTATAGTCACAAGTTCCTATTAGCTCTATTTACAGTAGCCAAGTGGTGGAACTAATCCAAAGGCATGAATGGGTAAACAAATGTGGTATATCCACACAATGGAACATTATTCTGTCATGAATAAGAATGAACTACTGACCCATGCTGGAATGTGGCTGGATCTTGGAAACATGCTAAGCGAAGAAACCAAACTCAAAAAGTCAAATGTCTGTGATTTCATTCACATGAAATCTAAAACAGGCTTGTCCACAGAGACAGGAAGTAGGTCAGTGGTTAATTTTATTATAGTTTCACCCCAGTTTAAAAAATAAAGAGGGTTGGGATATAGATCAGTGACAGGGCACTTACCCAGTATGCATGAGGCCTGGAATTCCATCCCAGCACACAAACAGAAAGCTCCCTGCCCTCTCTGTGCACTGCCCCCCCCCAACCTCCAGGGCACAGTGGATCTCCCTTTCTGTGTGTTAAGTACCAGCTCTGGGGCTCTCTGGGCTGTGAACTGCAAAATCACTACTCAGACTCTTTACATAACAAAACAGGGCAGCATTTAGTGGGTCAGCGCTTTGCAAGAGCCAGGTAAAGCCACAAAGCACAAGGCCAGAGCCTCTCTCTACCTTGGCTCTCCTCTCCTGGGGGCCCCATGTCCCACAGATCCACTCACCACTGGGGTTCCTGATCTGTGTTCTGATGTATCTGTGATTTTAAGTCCATTAAGAGCCTCCTGTCAGAGTGACACCCAGGGTTGCCCTCAGCCTCCACACACACAAGTACACACACTGCACCTGCACACAAGCATCCACGTACACACACACACACACACACACACACACACACACACACACACACCCCCTCCTGACAATTCCAACACAAATTCAAGGGATGCCTCACTTTGACTGGTTCAGGTCATGCAGCTGGCCCAGGGCCCATCAGTGACGCAGGGTGAAATGTTCCTGATTGGCTAGAGTAGGTTCACGTGGCCAATCACAGCGCTCGGGAGAGTGAGTCCCACTCAAGACTTACTGTGGAAGGCAGGAAGGTCCAGTCAGAGCTCTAGCTCTTCAGGAGCTGGACAAAAGTGGCCACAGGTGACCATGCCCTGCCTCCTGGCACAAGACCGCCGCTTGGACTGAGATATGGCCAGGAAGCAGCTCAGGGGGATACACAGAGGGCCAAGAGGAAGCTCCGTGGGGCCAGGCCGCACCTCTGAAACCAGGTAGATCGCAAACAGGACCCAGCTCCGAGCTGTCCCTGGAGAATGTGAGTCATGGATAGAACTGGAGATTGTTCTACTGCACGTATTAAAAAGCAAACAGGAGCTGAGTATGGTGACTCACACCTAGCAGGTGGGTCTCTGTGAGCTCGAGGCCAGCCTGGGATGGTCTACATATCAAGTTCCAGGCCAGCCAGAGCTACACAGTGAGACCTTGCCTCAAGAGCAAAACAAAAGTAAAAACAGCAAAAGGAAACAGATGAAAGTGATGTTTAAAATATATCTCCTTTGTGTGGTGTACACCCATGATCCCATCACTCAGGAGGCTGAAGCAGGATTGTGAATTGGAGGCTAGCCTGTGCTACATAATGAGATCCTGTCTTAAAAAATAGTAAGTGAGGCTAGGGATGCAGCTCAAGCAGTAGAGCACTGGCCTAGTGTCCACAGAGTCCTGGGATCCATCTGCAGCAGTGCATATACCAGCTGTTCACCCATAACCTCAGCACTCAGGGGGTGGAGGCAGGAGGATCAGGAGTTCAAGATCATCTTTGGCTGCATAGTGAGTTTGAGTCCATCCTGGGCTACATAAAACTCTGTCTTAAAAAATAAGTAAACTGGGGGCTGGAGAGATGGCTCAGCAGTTAGGAACACTGGTTGTTCTTGCAGAAGACCCAGGTTTGAATCTCAACACCCACATGGCAGCTAACAACTGTCCATAACTCTAGTCCCAGGGGATCCAACAGCCTCTTCTGTCTTCCACGGGCATTGCAAGACACCAGTGCACTTACTACATGCAGGCAATACACACATACACATAAAATAAAAATAATAAATAAAATACTTTTTTAAAAAAGTAAACTGGAACTGGAGTGATGACTCGGCAGTTAAGAGCACTGGCTGCTCTTGCAGAGGACCCAGGTTTGGGTCCCAGCACCCTCATGATGGCTCACAACTATCTGTAACTCCAGTTCCAGGGAATTCAACGCCGTTTTCCGACCTCCGTTTGCTTTGCACTACTGGGTACATTTTACATACGTGGAAGCAATACTCTCATACACATAAAATAAAAATTAATTAATTAATTAATTAATTAAATGTATTAAAAAATAAGTAAACCAAGGGCCTGGGAGCTGACTCAGAGGGTAAAGTCATCTGCCAACAAGGCTGACAACTTGAGTTTGATCCCTGGGACCCACATGGTGGAAGGAGAGAACCAACTTCTGCAAGTCGTCCCTGACAACATGGCATACACACACACACACACACACACACACACACACACACACACATACAAATAAATGATTTTTTTAAAAAAAAGGAAAGTCTTCAACTTATTAAGATATTGTTACTGGCCTGGAGAGATGCTCAGTGGTTAAGAACACTTGCTGCTCTTGCAGAGACCCTAGTTTGAACCAAGCCTGCATCAGGCTGCTCACAGTAGCTTGTGACACGAGCTGTCGAGGACCCAACTTCTTCTAGAGTCTGTGGGCACTGCACACAAGTAACAAACATTCCCCCCTCCATACATATAAATAAACATAAGTATTTAACAATACTAATAAGGGCCTAGAGAGATGGCTAGACCTGGCAATGACTCACCAGTTAAAAGCACTGGCTGCTTTTGCAGAAGACCTCGGTTCTGTTCCCAACACCAACAAGGTGACTCACAATGGTCTGCAACTCCAGTTCCAGAGGCTCTGACTGCCTCTTCTGGCCTCCACAGGTATTGCATGACACAGGTGCACTTAGGTACTTGAGGGCAAAACACTCAAACACAGAAAATAAAAACAAACCTTAATTGAAAAACAAAAGGTTGTTTCAATACCTTATATTCCACTTTTCTTTGTTTTTGCTTCAGTCTTTGGAATCTACCATGTTTTAAACCCCAAGGACTGTCTTCTTCAGCTTCAGAGGGTCCCCTGTGACCAGAGACCATCCCAGGCCACCCATCTCATGCAGGCAACATTTAAAGTGCAGTTGACAGACCTTAGAAGATACTCACAGGTGCAGAGTTCTGGGCTCAGCCCAGGGGCTCCAAATTGAGCCCCGCTGGACCCCAACCCCAAGGAACTCTGCCATCTGAGATGCCCAGCAGGCCAGCACAGTGTGAAGAGTACTCCATTGTGAAGGAAGGGTTTTCATTGATGCTGACCAGCACAGAAGGCTCCCAGATACCAGAAATGTGGGTGCACAGACTGGGGAGAAAGCTTTATATTTTATTTCAGTTAAATTCAAATAGCCAGCAGGGCATGGTGACTCACACCTTTAATCCTAGTACTCAGGATGCAGAGGCAGGTGGATCTCTGTGAGATGGAGGCTAGCCTGGTCTACATAGCAAGTTCCAGGACAGCTGGGGCTACAGGGAGACCCTGTCTCAAAAATAATGTTATTATTGTTGTGTGGTGTGTATGCATTCCATGACACGCATGTGGAAGTCAGAGGACATCTTCCTGGTGTCAGTTCTCTCCTTCCACTTTTACATGGGGTCCAGGTATTGAACTCA
The DNA here is from genome assembly GCF_000622305.1 of Nannospalax galili. Lineage (NCBI taxonomy): Eukaryota > Metazoa > Chordata > Mammalia > Rodentia > Spalacidae > Nannospalax > Nannospalax galili. The sequence goes on from NW_008350324.1 coordinate 3,890,565, forward strand.
GGCCACCAGACTTGAATGACAAGTGCCTTTACCCACTGAGCCATCTCCATCTCTTCTTTGTTTAATGTGTGTGTGTGTGTGTGTATGTGTGTATGTGTGTGTGTATGTGTGTGTGTGTATGTGTGTGTATGTGTGTGTGTGTATGTGTGTGTGTATGTGTGTATGTGTGTGTGTGTGTATGTGTGTGTATGTGTGTGTGTGTATGTGTGTGTATGTGTGTGTGTGTATGTGTGTGTGTATGTGTGTATGTGTGTGTGTGTGTATGTGTGTGTATGTGTGTATGTGTGTGTGTGTGTATGTGTGTATGTGTGTGTGTGTGTGTGTGTGCATATGTGTGTAGGTGCCCGTGAGCATGTGTGTACTTGCCTACAGAGCTGGAGGACAACCCGAGGTGTCACCTCAAGAAGGCACCTATCTCCTTTGAGACAGGGTCTCTTATGGCCTGCAGCTCACCAATTAGGCTAGACAGTGGCCAGCAAGCCTCCAGGGTGCTGAGACCACACCTGCCTGGTGGATCAAACTCAGGTCCCCAAGCTTGAGAGGCAAACTCTTCCGACTGAGCCCTCCCCCCAGGTCCCATTTTTACTTTTTACCAAGCTCTAGGAATGGGGTGAGATGACCATTTGGTAATATTTGAAAATCATGTGAACAAGACTGAACAGTGAAAACAACAGCTGTCCATCCATGAGGCCTGTCTGTGAGGCTGGGGTCTACCTGCCCTGACCCCATAGCGTCCCAGTGAGGAGGCTCTATAACCTACCATTTTGCAAACAGGAAGATTTGAGATGCTCAGAACCATGCAGACATTTGCCTAGGGTCACACAGCATCCACATGGCACTGTCTTCCAAGGCTGGGCTGTGATGGACCTGGCAGGGGGCCATGGCCATAGTTGGGGCTGGAGGGCTGTATGAGAGGAATGGGGTGAAAGTTCCTGGACCTGGAGATGCTTCTGGGGTGAGGTAAGACCACCGAGATGCCCTCCAGCCTTCCCTGTCTGTTCTCTGGTTCAGGATTGGCAGATGTCAAGCACACACCAAGCCAAGCACACACCATAGGAGCCTCCTGTCTACAGTGGTGCTGGGTTGGCAGCAGCCACAGGCACTGGGCAGCAGAGGGGCCCTTCGCCCAGGAAGCCCGAGGAAGGCATCTTTCCTTCTGCCTGGGCATCCGCTGTGTGCTTGTATTTAATGCCTCGCTCCATTTCCGAGTGAGCGTGGGTGCTGTGTGTTTGTCTAGCGACAGAAGGCGGCCTCCCAGGGAAGGGCCCTCCCCTGGCCCCCTCCACGCTCACACAGCCGGCCTAATGCTGCATGGCAGGGCAGGGTGATTAGGAAGCAAGCTGAGGGAATCCACGGCACCAGCTTCCTGCCACCATGGCCCCATCAGGCTGGTCCCCCTGCCATGCGAGCCAGCCTGAAGCCCCAAACAGCAAAGACTCAGAGTGTGACACCCCACAGCCAAGAGAGCATGAGCCCGGGCCCAGAGGCTCTGGGGTCCAACCCCACAGAGCGATACCCATATCCATAGTGGGGTAACAGCTGGTAACAGAGGGCTGTTCCTATGTACTAAACAGCACAGTCTGGTTTAATCCACACTCCAGGACTGGGGAGATGGCTCAGCTGGTAAAGTGCTGCCCTTGAAATCACAAAGCCCTGAGTTCAATCCCCAAAACCCACACAAAGAAACAAGCATGGGGGAGGGGTATAAACTTGTAATTCCCACACTGGGGAGGCAGAGACAGGAGGATCCCTGGGGCTTACTGGCTAACAGACCTAGGCTACTCAGTGAGCTCCAGGCCAGCAAAGAGATCCTGTCTCAAAG
>NW_008350324.1:3897737-3907306 GCF_000622305.1 Nannospalax galili
CAGAAAGAGGATGCTGGATCCCCTGGAACTGGAGTTACAAACAGTTGTTAGCTGCCATGTGGGTACTAAGAATTGAATCCAGGTCCTCTGCAAGAGCAGCCAATGCTCTTAACCCTTAATCTGAGCCCCCATTAGTTATCTCTCCAGCCCCCAAAAGGCATTGTTTTAGCCAGTGTGGTGTCACTCAGTTTTAATCCCAGCACTCAGGAGGCAGAGGCAGGCAGATCTCTGTGAGCTCAAGACCAACCTGTTCTACATAGCAAGTTCTAGGTTAGCCAGGGCTACATTGAGGGGCATTGTGTAGGGCATGTGCAGCTCTGGGCTGGGCAGAGGAAGTGACTGGAAGGCTGAAAGGGAAAGGGAAGGGTTTGAGGACAGGCTCATGGGGGCTTGGATGGGCTTCCAGGCATGGGTAGCCATGAAAAAGTCCCTGTAAGCCATAACTAAGCTGCCAATAAGATCAAGAAATACTTGGGTTGCCAAGATGGCTCAGCAGGTAAGAGTGCTTGCCTCCAAGTCTGATAACCTGAGTTTGATCCCAACACTGCATAAACTGGACATGGGGGTGAATACCTATAATCCTACCAGCCCGGAGGTAGAGGCAGGAGGATCAGAAGTTCAAGGTCTGTGAGGTGGCTCAGCAGGTAAAGGTGTTTGCCACCAAGGCTGATGACTTGAGTTCATCTTTGGGAGCCAGATGATGGCAGGAGAAAACCCATTCCCAAAAGCTGCCTTCTTCTGGGCATGGTGGTGCACACCTCTTTAATCCCAGTACTTGGGAGGCAGAGGTAGGTGGATCTCTGTGAGCTCAAGGCCAGCCTGGTCCACATAGCAAGTTTCAGGCTAGCTGGGACTTCAGGGAGACCCTGTCTCAAAAACAAAACAAAACAAATAAAAGTTGTCCTCTGACTTCCACATGAATGTCATGTCATAGCACTCATGAGTGCATACATACACACACACATACACACATACACACACACACATACACACACACACACACACACACACACACACACACCATGCATGAAGTTTGAGAAATTCACCTTAGTGAAGGTCAAGCTCTTCAGTGATGGTGAGGGACCTTTGTTCTCATCTGAGCCTGACTCCTGCCCCTCCCCAGAAAATTTTCTCTCGTCACTACTGGCAACACACAGATCCTAGGTGGGGCAAAGCCAGGTCTGTCTCTGGCCAGATCTCAGGGTCTCCCCACCTCACTTTCTCCTGCTGTGACTACGACAGTGTCATGTGTCATGTGACAGCTCAGCTGGCTCAGGCTCTGTCAGCTTCATCCTCAGGCTCCAGCAGGGTTTGGGAATTAGAAGGATGTCTCCACAACCCACAGGGACATCTGGCACACCATCAGTTCAAGTGCTTTGGCCAAGGTGCTGCTGCTGGGTGGTGTGGGGTAGGGGTGGGGAGCTAGAGATGCTGTGGGGAACCCTGCTTAGCAAAGGGTCCCAGAGCTTTGTAGTTTGGAGGCCCCTGAGGGGACAGCAGAGGCATGTGGTAGGTGTGGCACAGACAGCAGGACTCGGGACTCCTTCAGTTCAGATGTTGGAGTTGGTGACCCCAGAAGCCACCAGGCTAGAGCCATCTCAACTGACCACCTGATGTGGTGAACCTGTAACCCCAGAAACCAAAGGACTGTGAGTTTAAGACCTCCCTTCTCCTCGTCTTCCCCTCCCTCCCCCACCCCTCCCTTCTCTTCCTCCTCCTCTCACCTCTTCTGCTTCTCCCTAAGCCTCTCCCTTCCCCACCCCCACCCCCACCTCTCCCTCTCTCTTTCCAACTGTAACTCACAGCCCTGGCACTTTCCCCTCCCACAACCCAGAGGTACACTGCCCACTTACGGTCTCTTCCCACCCCCCACCTCCCACAGTCACAGCACCATGACGCCATCACCATAATAAGCTGTGCGCATTTCATCACCTCCAAAGGAAGCCGCGTCCCTTCGCCATCACCCCAGCCTCCTGCATTGTACCCAAGGCCCTCGCTACCAAAAATCTGCTTGGTGAATTTGCCTCTTCTGGGTTTGGTAACAATGGAACCACAAGCTTCCTCTCTTGTGTCTGGTTTCTTGCCCTCAGCATCATGTTTTCACAGCTTATCATGGAGCATGGATTGGCATTTTATTCCTTTTTGTGACTGAATAATACCAAGTGGACATACCATATTCTGTTTACCCATTTGTGGATGGATAGATAAATATGATAAATATGTAACTTTCTAGTTTATTTCTTTCATTTACCATTATGTCACTGAAATTCATCCATCCTATATCCTATTCACAATTTTTCACTCCTGAATAATATTCCTTGTTTATTACCCATTGTCCTGCTGTGGGACATTTGGCTGGTTTCTGCTTTGAAATAAAGTAACCAAGAATATTCTAGAATGAGTCAGTTGGCAACTTTGTTTCCACCGGGTGTGTTCCAGTTTGGAATTGCTCCATTGTGTAGGCCTGTATTTGTTTAGTATCTTTTCCGTCTCATTTATATTTCATGTGTATGAGTGTTTTGCCTGTGCATATGTAAGTGTACCATATATGTGCAATGCCCAGAGAGGCCAGAAGAAGGCATCAGATCTTCTGGAAATGAAGTTAGAGTGAGTCATTAGCCACCATATGAGTGCTGAGATCCGAACCCAGGTCCTCTGCCAGAGCAGCCAGTGCTCCTAACAGCTGAGCCATCTCTCCAGCACCTGTTTAGCAGATAGCAGGCCGGTCAGGCTGGGAGTCTTGTGGACTGTATCTTGTTAAGATGTGGCAACATCAACTTCCTTTAGCTGTGTTGAATTATTCCATTTCTTTGTATTTAAGCAAAGATATATTCTGTGGATGGTGCTGATCTCAAGATTCCTTTTAAAACATTGTGTTTAGTACCCCGCCCCAGCCTCCTGTGCCGGGAATTGAGCCTAGGACGTCCTGTGTGCTAGGCAAGCACTCTATCTACTACTGAGCTACATAGAGCTCAGCCCTCAGAATAGTAATTTTGGGGCAGGAAATAAAAAGAAATTAGTTCAAAGAATATTTATAGTAAATAATAATTGGGCAGCAGAGCTCCGAGCAGGTTGGCTACTCAGAATGAGGCGATGGGTTAGTGCACAGGACTCTAGATAAAGTCTTATGGTGCATGACTGTTAGACGACAGACAGCTGTGTGCACAGGCACTGACAGTAAGAAACTGACCCAAGGGGCCAGGGATGTGGCTCAATGGGTAGAGCACTTGCATAGCATGCACGAAGCCCTGGGTTCCATCCCCATCGCTGCATAAACCAGACGTGGCAGCACACAACTGTGATCCCAGCACTTTAGGGAGAAGGTGAGGGATGAGGAGTTGTAGGCCATCCTTGGCTACAGAGCAAGCTCATGGCTAGCCTGGGATACTAAGACTGCCTCAAAAGGAAAGAGAGAGAAAGAGAAGAGGGGAGGGAAGGGGAGGGGAGGGGAGGGGACAGAAGAGTCAAGTCTCTGCAAAGCCCAGCTTTAGTCAGAGATGCATGTTCCATCCACCTCGTGGTTCTGAGCTCTGAGAACCTGGGTGAGTCCTTTGCTCTGTGCCTCAGTTTCTCCATGTGCACCAGGAGGACCTTCATACGGACTCAGGTAGACATTACTTTATGTTTATGATTTAATTAAAATTAGCTAGAAAACCATTTTCTTGCCCGTTGGCATATGCCAAATGTTCATGGTGCTGGGCCTCATCAGGACTTTTTACCCAAATGTACATTGTGTGTTCAGCATGTCCCCACACCCTCCCCCATTCTGCCTCCCCCTCTCCATCCCTCCCCCCCATGCCTGTCACTAGTCCCCTTTATTCCCCAGTTTTATTTCCACTTTCTTGTCATTTACACTTAGGTGACTTCATTCACTTAGTATGATTGTCTCCAGCAAACAGTATAACTTCATTCTTCATGACTGAGTAGAATTCCACTGTGTAGGTGGAATTATCCATTGTTGTCCTTATCCATTCTTCTCCTAGGATGGCTCTGTGGCTTTGGCTGTCTATTGCAAATGGTGCTGCAGTAAACACTGATGTGAAGGTATCTCTGTGATAGGCTGTTTTGGAGTCCTTCGGGGGGGTAAACACCCAGGGTGCTATAGCTCGGTTGTGTGGCAGGTCTATGTGAGGAACGTCCACATTGATTTCTGTGGAGTCTGGACTGGTCTCCATCCCACCAGCGGTATGGAGGGCCCCTTGTCTCTGCATCCTCACCAGCATTGGTTGGTTGTTCTCTTAACACCCGCCATTCTGACTGGGTGGGATAGGACCTCCCCGCAGTTTTAATTTGAACTTCCCTGATGGCTAGTGAAGTTGAACGCTTTTAAAAGGGTTGTCTTTTTGAGACAGTCTCCTTGTAGCCCCAGCTGACCTGGAACTCACTATGTAGACCAGGCTAGCCTTGAACTCACAAAGAGCCACCTGCCTCTGCCTCCCAAATGCTGGGATTAAAGGCGTGTACCACCACGCCCTGCATGTTTCATTTTTTTATAAAGATTTTTATTTTATTTTATTCTGTTTTGTGTGTGGGTGCCATGTGAGTGCAGGTGCATGTGGAGGCCAGAAGACGGTGTCAGATACCCTGACACTGGAGTCACAGATGCCTGTGAGCTGCCAAACATGGGCGTGCGGAACCTAACTTGGGTCCTCTAGAAGACAAGCAAGCTCTTTCAACTGCACGGCCATTTCTCCAGCTCTCTGTTTCTGTTTTTGTTTCATAAGCCTGGGTCTCAGATGCAGCCCAGGCTGGCCTTCATCTCTCCCTCCTCACCCCTGGACCTCTGGAGGCTGGGATAGTGGTGGGCCCCATGCTCAGCCATTGGAATTTTCACATCTTCACAAAGGATATCCAGGGTATGAGGCACACAGTAGGCCTTCAGCCCAATGACCCCTCTGGCCCACCTTCCATGGAGGTGTCCCCAGCCACCACCGGCACATCCTTGCTCTTCCCACAGAGTGGCTGGGAGGTGGGGCTGCTGAGTAGCTACTTAACTGGGGAAATGGACGAGGCAGGTCTACACTGACATAAATCTTGGGAAGAGAGTGTTCAGAGGCTCCACACTCAGCCTGGCTATCATTTAAATTGCCAGGCAGCCTCCTCGGCCCGGGTTCTCTTATTACTATGTTTTTAAAGCTCAGGGCTTAATTGCACATCACCACAGCCTTCACCCACATCCTGGCGGAAATGAGATACTCAGGCCAGCCCACTCATTTGCAGCTCCTCCATCCCTGGCCGGCGGCATGTAGCCTGGGCATGTAGCCTGGGCACTGAGTACCAGAGGGATGCCTGGACAGGGACAGACCCTATCGCAAAGGGTTGGGAGACTGCCTCTCAGCCAGCCCCTGCCTCCTCTTTTCCCTTTGCAGCTATTTCCCAAACAGCACCAGGAAAGACCCTGAGCTACAGATCTGAGGGTGCTATCCCCAGACAACTTAAAAGTTTAACTCAGGGCTGGGGAGATGGCTAAAGTGCTTGTCACAAAAGCATGAAGACTTAAGTTAGATCCCCAGAAACCATGTAAAACGCCAGGTGTGGCAGTGTGCATTTGTGATGCATGAATATCTGAGTCTCGCTGATCAGCTAAGCCTCGATTATTTGATGAGGGCAGAGCCACTGAAAGACCCTGTCTCAAAACCAAGGTGGACAGCACCTGAAGAACACTCAAGGCTGTCCTCTGCTCTCCACAGGAATACATGTGCACATGCGCACACACATGAATACACACATAAACATACACACAAGCTGAACGCCCCCTCAGAGCCACAAAGCCCTTAGAATCTGAACACTCCAGACCCTTTTGACCCCCACTCTCCCACCCGACCTCTCTTGCTCAGCTATGATCCAGCCTACTGAACCCTCCCCACTATACATGCTGGCTGGTTTCTATTGTCAGATTGACACAACTTACAGTCACCCAGGAAGAGGGAACCTCAAATGAGGACTTTCTTGGAACAGAATGGCCTGTGGCCATGTCTATAAGGGATTGTCTTAATTGTTGATTGATGGAAAGTGCAGCCCACTGTGGACAGTACCACCCCTAGACAGGTGGGCCTGGGCTGAATAAGAAACATAGAAGAGCTTGAACCAGAGAGTGGGCCAGTAAGCAGCATTTCTCTGATTTTTCCTTCAGTGTCTGTCCTGACTTCCCTCAGTGATGGACTGTAACCTGGAAAGGTGAGCCAAGTAAACCCTTTCCCCCTAAGCTGCTCTCTGTCAGGGTGTTTTGTCACAGTAACAGAATGAAACAGGACAGTGGTGAACAAGTGGGCTCATACACCTCAGTAGCAGTAACAGAACACTCATTGTTCACCAAGTCACATCTTGTACCCCCGTCAGTATTGGAACGCCTGTGTTCCTATGTCCCATTCTGTAGCACTGACAGGAAGCCATGGGTCTCTTTGGACCATTTGACAAATGAATAAATTGAGACTCAGAGATGGAGTATGACTTCCTGGATCACATGCACACCCTCTCTGGCAAAAAGTTACCATGTGCCACACACCCTAGGGCCTTTGCACAGGCTGTTCCAGCCCGAGATCCCCTTACCCCACTCAATTTTAAACTCTTGTCTGTGGCTCCGACCTTCACTGTCTTCCAAAGGCCTGTGTATGGAGACTTGGTCCCCAGTCCTGCTAGAGGTAGCAGAAATCTTAGGATAAAGGACCTAAAGGAAGAAGTTAGGTCATTGGGGATGTGCCCTTGAAAGGGATAGTGGGACGCTGGCCACTTCTTCTTTCTCTCTGCTTCCCAGCCACCACATTCTGCCACCTCATCACAGGCCAGAAGCATCAAGACCATCAGAGACTGAAATCATGAACCACAAAAACCTTCCTTCTCTTTAAGTTGATAGTCTCCATTATTTTGTTGCAGTAACAGAAAGCTGCTTAACACTTTTATCCTCCTTTTATCCCTTCTCAACATACCCTCTTTATTAGACTTACTTGCTTCCAAGACTAAGGTAGATCTACATTCTTTTTGGAGACGGGGTCTCATGTATCACAGGCTGGTCTCAAACCAAACTCACCTCATAGTCAAAGATGATCTTAACTGCTGATTCTCCTGCCTCATCAGACAGGTGTGGGCCACAATGCCTGAGACTCAAACCCAGGGCTCTGTGCATGCTAGGCAAGCGCTCTACCAACTGAGCTACATCCTCAGCCCAGTTCTATTTGTTAGAGGTTCTCAGCCCATGCCCTCTGCCTGTCAGAGTCATTGACATACAATTACATTTATTATAGGGTAGATCTGCCAGAGCAGGGAAGGTGCTTCCTGGGTGAGATAGGTGCTCCCGGGGTGAGGCATGGAAGGAAGGGAAGCCGTGTGGGATGTTTTAGGAACAGATGGCATCTGTGAGCAGTAGGGGCTCAGTCCTGCTGGGACACGCTACAGGAACACAGCCTGGAGACAGGAAGCCGGAGCGTCTATCTACAGACAGTCATCAGCTGTTGGTCACAAGCTGCTCCTGGGATGTGAACTCCCAGACACTTTTGGACTGTCCTGTGGGGGACCAAGCTCTCACCTGTAGCTGCGCAGCCCTGGCAGAGAGGAGCAGGTGAGAGGCAGGATGTTTTCAGCGTGTCTGAGAACTGTCTTTCAGACTGTTTGGTGAGGACAAGCGCTGCATGGCGACTGACAGCATCTGCTGCAGCTTCTTGCTGTTGTTAATATTTGCATATTTGTAGAACTGTTAATCAACAAACACTCTTTAATAACCTTGACGTGTGTCCAGCCCTGACCCCTGAGGGAGATACAGAAGCCCAAGACTTGGTCTGTAGCCACCCGTCCCTGCATCAGCAACTCCAGCTATGAAAGCCTAGCCTGAAATCCCAGAGCAGCCCTGAGATGCAGACACACATAGAGGGCAAGTGATTTTTCTAAGAATGCCCAGCTAGTAAGTGATGGTGCCAGGATCTGAACCCAGGGTCCAGGTCATTAATCCCTTATATACTCTGATAGCTATCAGTTTCAGAGTACCCTCCCTTCCTATGAGTATATATCTGTCCTAATCAAATCTGTTTAATGGAGGGGACACTGAGGCCCAGTGGGTACATGATCAGAGAACTGGTGGGAGCCAGATCCTGGGGTTAGGAATGGAGTCAGCCCACCTCACCACTGTGATCCCTCCATCAGCCCTCAGGAGAGTGGAGGCAGGAAGTAGGTGGGAAGTGCTGATTTCAGGGCCTTAGACATAAACTCCAATCCACTCCCACCCCCATCTCACCGTCAAGGAGACTGAGACACCAGTGGGCTTACATTTCTTCTCCAAGCAGGAGACAAAGTGAGGATTCCAACCCAGGCAGCCAGACCCCAGAACCCAGCCCTTTCAGGGCATTGGAGCCTGGCTGCCTCCAGTAGGAAGGGAGCTCCCTGCCTCACAAACAGGCCAGATCAATGCCGGGCAACTCTGCTGTGGCTGCCTCTCCCAGGCTCCAGAACAGGCCTTCATGCAGCTTGGATTCCTCAAATCCCACGGCTCCTACCTGGGTCTCCCTGGATGGGGCCACTGTCACCGCCCCTGGACAAATTTTGCTACCCCAGTCTCATACTGTCGTGAGCAGTGAAAGCCTGGCCTGTTTTCTCTGGAGCTAGGCAGAAGGCACAGAACAGAGGTCAAGGCACAAGAGTCAAATGGGGTCGGGGGAATCACCCTCTTGTTAGTACAGTCTTCAACGGGAGGAGGTGGGAGGAACACCAGGGTTCCAGAGGATTGGGGCCACAGCAGGTGCCCACTCACCAGCATCTGCCCCCACACACTATTCTACAAGGAACCTTGTCCTTGTTCATAGTTTATAGCTAACCACTTACCCCTTTAGATGCCCGCTGCTCCTGTTCCTGGACTGCAGGTGGGGAAACTGAGCCATGGGCAGGCAATAAAATCTCCTGCCCCCCAAGACCCATTGAGTGATAGCAGTCAGGATCCATCCCACCCATGGGTCCAGTTCAAGACCTGTGCCCCCACCACCAGATGGGGTGCAGGTGGCAGAAAAGGGGCACGGGAGCGGGGGTCACAGAGGCCAGGCGTGGAGGCGGCGCTGGTCCTAGCAGCCCTTTCCTGCTCCTGGTTCCCAGCCAAGGCTTTGGAAGCCTTAGCTTTGTCTTCCCTGTTTTTCTTTCTGGGCACTGAAGTTCAAAATCCTCTCTGCGCCTCTGCGATGGGCGTTTTCTGCACCGCCTCCATATCGCTGTTTAACATGCGCTGCTGGGAATGGGGGACAGTGGCCGGTGCCTGAAGATTAGCAATTCCCACCGAGAAGTGATTTATCTCGAAGATTCCCCCCCCTCCCCTCTCTCTCTCTCTCTCTCTCTCTCTCTCTCTCTCTCTCTCTCTCTCTCTCTGCTAAGAACATCAGAAATAAAGGCTGGGGAAGAGGTTTTTGGGGGAGGGGAGAGCAGGCAGGTGGCAAGGGGCCAGGTGGGCTGGAAAGAGGGCGAAGGAGAAAGGCAGGGGAGGAACGCTGGTTCTGGAGAGAAAGGGAGGAAGGGGGAATTGGGGAGAGACAGGGACCCAGGGTGGGAACCTCAATGACAAGGGAGGTGGGTCCTCAGGCTGGTGCCCCCCCCCCTTA
>NW_008350324.1:3907347-4040903 GCF_000622305.1 Nannospalax galili
CCTCTCTCTCTCTCTCTCTCTCTCTCTCTCTCTCTCTCTCTCTCTCTCTCTCTCTGCTAAGAACATCAGAAATTAAGGCTGGGGAAGAGATTGGTGGGGGAGGGGAGAGCAGGCAGGTGGCAAGGGGCCAGGTGGGCTGGAAAGAGGGCGAAGGAGAAAGGCAGGGGAGGAACGCTGGTTCTGGAGAGAAAGGGAGGAAGGGGGAATTGGGGAGAGACAGGGACCCAGGGTGGGAACCTCAATGACAAGGGAGGTGGGTCCTCAGGCTGGTGCCCCCCCCCTTACCCCTCAGGTCAGTCCTGTCCCCTTTGAGTCCTCCCCAGAGCCAGACCTGCCTCTCAGGAGGAGGGAGATGCCTTAGACTCTGCCTTGGCCGCTCCTTTCTGTGGTTTCATGTGTAGACACATATTTATATAAATTTCTATAAAACAGAAATATATACGTCTATCTCTCTGGCTCTCTACCACCAGCCCCAGAGGTGTGCAGGCCTGGAGCAGAGGCGACTGCGATAAGCAGATTAGAGCCATTGGTTCATTTGTTGTAAGATACCAGGGAGGGGGGGGTTGTTCTCAGAAGACCAACCGGAAGGTTATCTAAATAGGCTACGTCTGAACTAACCCAGAGCCGCCCCCCACTGGGACATTAATGGTACAAAGAGCGCGAGACAGGAGGGGCGAAGATGAGTTATAATGATTATTTGATTATCTTGGGCTTTAACAAACCCAGCCAGTTCGTCTGGGTGTGAAAAATTAGCTGTTCTCACAGTGGAAATTTCACAGCGTTTCCTCTTATATCTTTCTCTCCAGAGAGGAGGCGGGAGGTGCGCAAGGAAGGACTCAGGGGTGACAAGGACGCCCCAGTTTTTCTTGAATGCCCTCCCCACACACCATTGACCTGGTCCTCTGGTCAAAGAAAGCACCCAAACAGTTCAGGGTCACTTGAAAGAACGTTCTGGTTCACCAGTTTAAAAGGTAAACATTGACTACATAACAAGAGCCTAGCTAGCGCTTGCTTAACAATATTTCTAAAAAGCCATACATAGTGTGTATATCTGCAGTCTCAGCTCTCTGAGGTGGAGGCAGGAGGATTACCATGAGTTTGAAACCAATCAGGGCTGCATAGTGGGTTCTAGACCAGCCTGGGCTACAGAGTGAGACCCTGACTCAAACAAACAAACAAACAAACAAAACCAAAATATTAGTGTGTGCACATGCAGGCGAGCACATGCAAGTTCATGCATGTGCACGTGTTCGGGTGCATATACTCACATGTACCAACCTGTATGGAGGTCCCAGGTCAACCTTTGACATAGTTCCCACCATCCTTTTAGAGACAGAGATTCTCGGTAAACACGGAGCTTGTTGATTCTTCTAAGATAGCTAACCAGCAAGCTTTAGATATCCTCTTGTCTGTGCTTCCCAGGCCCTGGGGTCACAGGCTGGCACCACCGCACCCAGGTGTTTTTTCATGGTCTTTAAGGATGGAACTCAAGGCCTCATGTTTGTGAAACAAGCACTTTATTGACTGAGACATTTCCCAGCCCCACCAAAAAAATATTTTTAAAAGATTTTATTTTTATTGTTTTAATTATATATACATATATATAATCATATATATATATATATATATATGATTATGTATCTGAGTGCAGGTACCCAAGGAGACCAGAATAGGACACTGGAGTCTCTGGAGGTGCCTGATGTGGGTGCTGATACAGAACTCAGGTCATCGGAAGAGTAGTATATGCTCTTAACTGCTGAGCCTCCTCTCCAGCTTCCCCTGATAAAAATATTTTTTTAATTTTAATTGCTTTGTTTATGGTCCCGTACAAAGGTCATTTCCGTCTAGACCCCACCATCTAGCACAGTAGTCTTCTGTGTTCGTGTGGCTTCATGGTTCTGGGTGGTCTGTGTTGATGGGCTTGGAGAGCCAAATGCTCATGGGGTCTCAAAGACTCAAAAGCTGGGAGTTAGGTTCCGATTTCAATCTTGCCAGATGCAAATGAAAAAAAATGCCGGCTATTCGGAGGTAAATGATGCTATTACAGTTCAAGACTGAGGAGGTGGCTCAGTTGGTGAGGTCGCTATCTTATGAGCACGAGGACCTGAGTTCGATTCCTGGAACCCAGCCTGGACTACATAGTGAGTTCCAGGTCAGCTGGGGTTATAGGGAGACCCTGTCTCAAAAGAAATAGACTGAAAAAAAAAAGCCAGGTGTGGAGGTGCACACCTGTAGTCCCAGCAGCTGGGAGGCAGAGAAAGGTGGAGCCCTGGGGCTTGCTAGCCAGAAAGCCTAACTAAAGCAGTGAGTTCCAGGCCAATGAGAGACCCCATCTAAAAAAAAGGTGGGCGGCACCTGCGGAAGGACACTTGAGGTTGTCCTCTGGCGTCTACACATATGTGCACTGCCCCCTGACACACATATACATGCACACACAAAATTAATTTCCCCTGTTTCTTTTGAAAGCTTGTGGGTGCCAGCACATCCTGGTTGCTACCTGTGGTTCTGTTGGGTTTCTAGCCCCATCCCAGTACGCACAGGAAGGCTGGAGCATTTAAGGAGAGCTTACTGTGGGCCAGCTGTGTGCTGCGCATGGTATCAGAGTTCTACTTGAGGATGGCAAGAGGGGAAACTGAGGCCTGGCATTTGGAGGGATCTGCCCAATCTCTGCTAATGCGGTTTGTACCTGAGGCCTCACTCCCATCTGCAGTTGGGAAGGAAGCTAGCATGTGTCCCTAAGTCACTGCAGGGCAGGTGTCCTGTTCTGCCCCGGCAGGCCCCATACTGTGAAGCAGGGCTGGGCTCTGGGGACATTGAGGAACATAGGAGGGACATAGGATAACCTATCCATGCAGGCTCACATAACCTCTGTCCAGGGCTCATGTCACCTCTTCTGAGACTGTAGACACCCAGGGCACAGTTTGGAAGCCAGAAGAGACAGCTGGGACCGCCCTTGCTGCTGTTCCCGTGGCCACCCCACCTCTGCTCTCCTTCCACTCCTCCCTCCAGCTTGCTCCTACGTTCCTCCTTCATTAAATCATAAAAGTCATTTTTCTGCCCAGCCTCACCTACACACTAAGAGATGCCCTTATTTGGAAGCTTTACAGGTAACAGATGAGAAAGCCTACAGAAAATCTGGGCCTGGAGCTGGGTTCAAGTTCTGCCTCCACTGTGTGGCCTTGGAGTCTATCCCTCTGAGAGCCCACAGGGTCCTTTGCAAAATGAGTGTGCATGCTACCTCCTCCCTGGCTGGAGCCCAGGGCCTCAGGCATCTGAGCAAGAGCTCTACCACTGAGCTACAATTCTAACACTCCTTTTTTTTTTTTTTTTTAGAGACAAGGGCTCACTAAGTTGCCCAGGCTAGCTTTCCTCCTCATCCTTCCAAATAGCTGAGATTACAGGCTTGAGCCACCATTCCTGACAGGCCTGTCTGTCTGGCCTCCCCCCCCCTCTCCATTTCTCCCTCTCCCTCCTCTCTCCTCCTTCTCTTCCTCTCCCTGTTTCTCTTCTCTTCTCTTCTCTTCTCTCTCTCTCTCTCTCTCTCTCTCTCTCTCTCTCTCTCTCTCTCTCTCCTTTTCTTTGCCCTTCCTCTTCAAGATCTCACTCTGTACTCACTCTGTAGCCCAGGCTGGCCTCACATTTCCAAATCTTCCTGCCTCCACTTCCCAAGTGCTGAGATTGCAGATATGCAGCGCCATGCCTGGGACCAGGATTTTATCCTGGGTAGTCCTGCACTCAGGAGGAGACCCTTCCCACCTCCCTGCCGCTAGAGTGGTCCACAAAGTGTCAGCAGAGGTTTCTGACGAGGCTCGTGAGAAACTCACTGGACCTACCACAGCTTTAAGGGGGCCCTCTTCCTTGCCCTCCATCTTCTTTGAGCTTGGAGCTGGCTTGTAGCAGGGGTGGAGCTTGTAGCCCAGACCTCACTCATCACCAGAGAGCCAGGCAAGAACCAGAGCCAGGGTGTCACAGCAAGGACACCAAGTGTCAGTTCTGTCTAAGCCACGTATCAGGTGCCCCTGACACCAAGAGCCGCTGTGGACCAACCCAGTTACTATTATCCCAGGTCGAGATTGTTGGACAAAGCAGCTTGTCTCCAGGCCCAGCCCAAGCCCCTCCTCGGTCCTGCGGAGCCTATGTCCTCCCTCCCTCCCCCTCCTTCCTTCTATGTCCCCCCATCTCCTCCCCACTCTCCCCTTTTATCTCAACTTGCCACAAATCTGTCTGTCCACAAAGCGGCTACCATCTTTGTTCTGGGCCATTATCTGTGGCAGTACGGCCCGAGTGGGGCCGCTGGGCAGACAATCACCGGGTAATAGAGTGTCTGCAAGCTATTGTGGAGTGTGTCCGAGCCGATCCATCACTGGCCGCCTGACACAGTGCATGAGCAGCCACGGAAAGCCCACCGGGCCACTCTCCCAATCTCCACCCTGCCCCTGCACACACAGGTCAGTGACCTGGGCTAGGGGACCCCAGCTGGGGCCACAGACTCTTTCTATCTCTATGCATGTACTTAAGACCTGCAGGTTCTAGCTCACTAAATCTCTACTGCAGCCCTGGCAGGAAAGGGGTGTATTCTGCACGATTTTATAGATGGGAAACTGAGGCTCAGAAAGGGAGCAAATACTTGACAGCAAGCCATACTTACTAGGGATGGAACCCAGTTTCTTCTGCCCCAAAGTCTTGCATTCTAAAGCACCAAGTCATGGCATTTCTAGAACCTGCTATGCAGATTTGGGGACAGGCTGCTGGCTCAGCAGGTCCATGTCCTATATATGACTGGAAAGTTCCCCTTATTTCCACACTGGGGTTCACAGTCCAGTGGGGGCGCGGTGAGCAGGAAATTTATCACGGGAGGCAAGCAGCTCAGTGGGTACAAATGCCAACAGGGGCTCTGGGGAGGCCAGTTCCCCCAGTTCCACCAAGTCTGCCCCTCCAGCTGGGTCAAGCAGCTTCGCTTGTCTGTAACTCCATTTCTCTGTGAGTGATACGGTGAGATCTCCAACCCGAGGTCACTGGGAAGGCTCAGTGCATCATGGGAAAGCATTCTTGTTTAATTTCCACCAGGCCAGCCCCTGCCCCCGGCGACCTAAGCAAGTGGGTGCCATCCTTGCTTCTCAGAACCCAGCCCAAGATCACCTGGGACAATTGTGTCTCTTCTCAAGCATCTCTGGGCTTTCTTTGTACACCTGCTGGGTGCTAAGCTTTGTCCTGCCCACAAAAAGCTGGCTTTGCGGTGGCCAGCATTAAAATGCATGCTCTGGGGCCGCACTATCTTAGAATGTTGTTCCCTGTTCACAGAAAAACACTGAGGTCTCAGGGGAGGGGCCTGGCCTGAGGTCACAGGTGCTCTCAGTAGTTCATCCTTCCAGGACTGGTCTTCTGATAACTGCAACAGAGACCTGTCCATCTGGATTCTAACCCGGGGCAGTGTGTGTGTATGCTCTGAGGCCCCTGAGCAGAGCATGGGGAAGGTGGGGGGAGTCAATGCTGAGGCCCCTGAACAGGGCTTGGGGAAAAACTGAAGCCCGATTGAGAAGCAGCCCCCCAAGTTATGGACGTGCTGAAGAAGGCAGACCTCCAATACAGGAGGCTAGAGCATCAGAGAGGACTTCTTGAAGGGTGAGGGCTAACTGTGAGGGAGGTAGGGTGGAAATTAAACCTAAATTAGGCAGGAAGAGAGAACCAAGACATTTTGGGCCCTAATGCGCATGCCACAGGGCAGACCCATAAATGTGGCTGGGAGATAAGTGTCAGGACAATGCTTGGAGGTAGGATCTAGGTTCCAGCCCCTGCACTCACATAAATCACTCCCTCACCACAAAAAAAAAAAAAAAAAAAAAAAAAAAAATGGGTGTGCTGGCAAGCACTTGTAATCCCGGTACTGAGGAGGTAGAGACAGGAGGATCTGGTCAGAGCCCCCCTTGGTGAACTCCAGGCCAGTGAGAGAGCCTACCTCAAAAACAAGGTGGCCAGCCTGAGGAACAACACCTGAGGTAGACTTCTGGCCTCCGCACACACACACATACACACACACACACACACACACACACACACATGTGCACACGCTTTGTAATCCCGGTACTGAGGAGGTAGAGACAGGAGGATCTGGTCAGAGCCCCCCTTGGTGAACTCCAGGCCAGTGAGAGAGCCTACCTCAAAAACAAGGTGGCCAGCCTGAGGAACAACACCTGAGGTAGACTTCTGGCCTCCGCACACACACACATACACACACACACACACACACACACACACACATGTGCACACGCTCCCTCATATAAAAACACTCACAACACATACACCTTCACACACAAACAGGCACACAAACAAGAACATGCGCACCCACACACAGAGAACAAATCATAAGATGTTCCTAGTTGCTCACATTAGCATTCCTTAATTGAGCACCTACTGTGTGCAGTGCAAGTCCCCTGCTGTATGTGTCCACTTTTGATCTCTCACAGTCCAGTAAGGACACAATTTGTGGTCAGCAGAAAACTCAAAGGAGACATTCAGGAGGGGCGTTTTGTAGAGATCAGCCAGGCTCTCCTGGCCTCAGGAGCCTTCCTAGGCATCTGGGGTAGAATCTTCACCCCATCCCCAGCCATGGTGGAAGCTCCTGCATCCCATCTTCTGGTGGCTTCACCAGGCCTTCTCCCCCTAGTCACACACACGGAGGATTAACGTTTCTTGTGTCTCTCAGCCAGCTCCTATTCATCCTGCAGAGCCCAGCTGACATGCATTCTCAGCTAAAGCACCCCATATTGAGCTGTTCCTCCTGTGTTAGATCTAGGCTGGAACCATCTCCTGGGTTTCTTGTCTGTTTTCAGGGATAGAGTCTTGCTATGTAGCCCAGGTTAGCCTGGAATTCACAGACCTCCTGCCTCAACCTCCTGAGTGCTGGAGTCACAGGCATGCACCACCATATCAGCTCTCCTGGGTTTTCTTGTTAAGTACTATTGATGTCAGCCACCATTCCTTAAGCACCCAGCGTGCACAGAACACACCACACATGTTCTTGCACACGTTAAACATCTCTAGCTTTTTCCATACCTGAGGCAGAGTAAACAGTGTGCATGAGTTCCCACACGGTTCAGGGAAGAAGTCCAGCACAACTGTGCAGACTTCTGCTGTCGCCGTTCATGGAGCCCCTGCGCACCTTCCATGGGCTGCCGAGGTCCCAACCATTTACGCCAGCAGCGATGGGTGTGAACCATCCTCAGGCCACTTCTCAGACAAGACAAGTGGTGCTCAGACAGAGGCAGGATCTGTCCTGGGAGAGGCAGAGGCAGGAGCCTCAGCATAGCCTCTCCATTCAACTAACGTCCTCCCAAACGTCTGCTGCCTTCCTGACTGGCAAAGACAGGCCCACTCTGTTGTGATTCTCCCCAGACATCTGGAGGCCTTTCTCCTTGTTCTCATCTCTCTTTCCTTCCCTCCTCCTCCAGTGGGATTTTCTCTTCAACTTTCTTCCATTTTATTTCTGTTCTCCCCAAACACCCATGTCTCCTGTGCCCCCCCACCCCCACTCCTGGGTCCAGTACCCCTCTGTCTGGTGTGTGTGGTGAGAGGCATCATGTGAACTCCCACAGAGGTCCTGCAGGGAAAGCAGGGATGGATGCTGGTGTCACTGCTCCTCTGAGGATGGAGGGAACCCAGGAGATGGCCAGCTCCAAGGAAATGCAGGGAGCCTTGGGGACAGCAGAGGGGGCTGAAAGGAAAGACTGAAGGCAACAGAGATTGGAGGGTGGAGGGACAGGGAGGCCCATCAGGACCTAGGGAAGGTATCACAGGGAAGAGAAACCAGGGAGCAGTGGAGAAGGTGGGGACCTTGAAGAAGGTGAGGATCCTGAGTCAGAGAGGCTTCCTGAGAGGGAGAGAGAGAAGAAGAGGGAGAGACAGCTCAAGATTGGGTTGGTGTGTGTGCCTTATGGGGTGTGGGGGGGGTGGTATGGGTGTGTAGACAGATGTGACAGCCACAGGACCCTTCCTGGTTGCTCAATTCCAAGAAACACACTTCAGCCTTGTGGTCCTCTGTACTCCAAAACAAATGTACGTATTTTTTTCCTCTAAAATTCAGAGCTGCAGTGATTTTGTGGAGCACAGCCCCCATGAGCCAGGGCCAAGCGGTAATTAACAAAGGAGCCTCGGTTTCCCCGGCCCCATATTTACTGATCTCTGCGTGCACACACGAGGTGAGCCAGGCTGAATGGCTGATTTCCCAGCGGCTTTTGCTCTTGCTTGCTGCAAAGTTGTGAACAAAATGACTGGCCATGCATTGAACTGGCTTACACAGCTCTCCATATGGAAATGAAGATAATCCAGGCCCAGCTTTGTGTCTGGGCTAAGGCAGGGGAGCCGGGAGGGGAGTGAGGGAGGGAGGAGGTGAGGCTCCGGAGGCCTTTCAGGAGGGTGTACTCTGCCATCGCACAGGGGATTCAGCTAGATTTTGTTGGCCAAACACTTGAGAAGATGTCTTCCTCCTCGTCCACCTCCCCCACATGGCCTGCTTTGGCCACCCGGCCTCTGCGGCTCAGACCCCAGCACCATGTAAGGCTTGGTTGGGGTAGGAAGGTTTTAGACAGCAGCACAAAAGAGGAGGGATTATGGGTAAGGTCAGAGGGCACGGGGATTAGAGATATGAGGTATTAAGAGGGCAAGGCTCCGGGAATGCTTTCCGTTTCTATGAAGCCTCTGTTAATTGATGGGGAAAAAAATCTCTCCCCTCCGCACCCCTCCCTCAATCTCTTCTTCACGCTCCCAATTCGCCTCCTTCTGACACCCTTGTTCACCCCTCTCTTGTTCCTCCTCTCATCTCTTCTGACCCACAGCTTCTCTGAGGTGTGAGGATGCGAGCAGAGAATGGAATATTCCAGAACAGGTGAACCTGGGTACAAGGGTAAAGGTATGGACAGTGGGACACACACACACACACACACACACAAACACACACACACACACATACACACAGATACATATAGACACAGATACACAAACACAGGCAGATACACTCAGACACATATACAAATAGACACACAGATGCATACATATACATAGATACAGACACAGACACACAGGCAGACACACAGAGACACACACACAGACACACAGAGACACACATACAGACACACAGAGACACACACACACAGACAGACACACATAGACATGGACACATACATACAGACACATACACACAGAGAGCCACATACAGACACACACAGACATACACATACACACAGACACACACAAAGACACAGACATAAGCAGACAGGCACACATACACACACAGAGAAATACACAGACAGACACATAAGACTTTGTGTATTAGAAGACTTACACAACCTCTCTGAACTTCAATTATCTAATCTGTACATGGAAATCAGAAATCACTGTCTACTTGGTGATTCTTTTCAGACCCTGCTGTGGGGAGTCATGTAGGAGCAATGAGGGAGACAGCATTAGGAAGAGGTCAGTGAGCCAAGAGGAGCCCTAGAGGAGGTCATGCAGGACAGCAGAGGGGGAGCTTTATCTGAAAGCAAGCACAGAAGTAACCCCTGGAGGGTTTTATGCTTAAAAGAGACAGGAGCACAATCTGTTTACATTTTAAATATTTATTTTTATTATTTTTAATTATGTGTATGTGTGTGTTACAGTGCTGTGGGCATGTGCATGTGTGCAGGTACCTGATGAGGTCAGAGGAGAATTGTCTGTGCTGGTCGGTTTCTGTCAACTTGGCACAAACTTAAACACACCTGGGAAGAGGGAACCTCAATTGAGGTATTTTCTCCATCCCACTGGCCTGTGGCCATGTCTGTGGGGCATCTTCGTAATTGTTCATTGATACAGGGGGACTCAGCCCATTGTGAGTGGTGCCAGCCCTGGGCAGGTGGGCCTGGGCTGTATACAGGTAGCTGAATGTGAGCCTGGGAGTGAGCTATAAGCAGTGTTCTTCCATGATCTCGGCTTCAGTTCCTATCTACAGGTTCCTGCAGAGTTCCTTCCCAGGCCTTCCTCATGATGGACTGTAACCTGAAAGGTGAAACAAACCCTCTCCTCCCCTGTGGTGCTTATCACAGCAAGAGACATGAACTAGAGCAGTGTCTGGTCATTTGGAGCTGGAGTTACAGGTGGATGTAAGCTGCCTGAACTGGATGCTGAGAACTGAACTCAGGTCCTCTGCAAGAGCAGCAAGCGCTCTTAATCACTAAGCCATCTCTCCCGCCACCACTTGCATTTTTTTTTTTTGGTCTGGTCTCCCTGTAGCCCCAGCTGGCCTGGAACTCACTATGTAGACCAGGTTGGCCTCAAACTCACAGAGATCTGCCTGCTTCTGCCTCCCAAGTGCTGGGACTACAGGTGTGCACCACCAGCCCGGCCCACTTGCATTTTTATAAGGTCATTTGGATGCTGGGTGGAGAAGGGAACACAAAGAGGATCCAGGGCCAGGTAACCTCAGTGGGGACCCAAGAGTCCCCTGACCAAATAAAGCCTCAGTCCCTTCATCTAAAAATGGACATGATGAAGCCACACCCCCTTGTAGGGTTGCTATGAACCTTAAAAAAATCCCCTTGTAGATAAACATCCAGTACAGTACTCCATACCCCACACCCCATGAGTGTTTTATGTCCTATTTTTGCCATTCCCTATTGGGAATTCAGTTCTAGCAGTTTAAGTCTGAAGAGGATGCTGGTCTGTCAGAGGCACAGATGCCTTTGGAGAATGTTCTGGAACTTCCACAAGTAAGATTATCTGCTCCCAAGGACTACTCAGGATCAGAGTGGAGATATTTCATAGACCTGGTGTATGCCTGTACTGAGTCTTGAATTTCAGCTTGCCCTAAATGGACATCTGCCTCCTACAACACGTACTAGCAACCAACTCCAGGAGATCCCTAGGGCTTCAAACTCTTACCAGGAGCCAGAAGCCAGTGCAAAGCTGAGGCCCAGGCCCCAGCTGGGAAACAAGGGTCCAACTGGGAGTTCCAGAAAGACTCCTAGCCAAACTTTCTTCTCTCTACCTGCACCAAATGCCTGCCATACATTACACAATGAGGCTCAAGTCCAGAAACACATTAATGATGACACCCACGCAAAATAAATCAAGCATCCATGTACTCACGTTGCCACAGAGAATGGTCCCCCTCTTTGCAAGTAAAGGGACACACCGTTCTTAGCAAGAGCCATCATCCCCTTATGCAAGACGCTCTCCTGCAGCCACAATGAGGTGCTTGAAAGGCTGTGAACTCAAAGAAAATAATTATTCCATTGTAAAGGGTGTTCTGTGACTTTGTTCTTCTAAAGATACTGACTGGTTTCCTATGTTTCTTTTTTCTTCTTCTTCTTCTTTTTAATCAACTTCAAGTATTGTTTGGGGCTAAAACTGCATTTTTACTAATTGTCATTTGTGTGACGTTCCTTAGTCCCTCACCCGGGAAAGCTGGGCCTGTCCTCTCCTGGGATTTCCTAAGGTGCTCTTGGGTCTTAGGGAAACTGAGTGCTAGTTTGTGGCCCCAAGAGCAGAGACCTGAAGAGGCAGGGGTAAGGATCAGGTGTCTGGGGAGACTGATAGGCATGAGGAAGATTCCAGAAAGGTAAGGCTTACTGCCCAGCCAAGGAGCAGCCTAATGGGTTAGCTCTTTTCTGCAGTCCTCATAGTCTGGCCTCCTGGGAGCCACACAGCCTAGCTGGGTGGGGCCTACACCTCACCAGAGAGAGAAGACTACAGGAAGTGACACTGTGTGACTTCCGGGTTGGGCCCTGAGAGTTCTGGGAGCCCTTCTGTGCCTGCTTGTGCTCCTCCTTGAAGCTGTTCCTGTCTGAAGGTTCTGGCTGTCCTGCTAGAAAGACCACCCTCCATCCGGTGGAAGAGAGAGGAAAAGAGACTCCATGAAGGGGACCCGAGGACCCAGGCAACAGCAGGACTGATGGTCCGGCTCTACTGTAGAGCCAGCTGAGGTGCCAGGCTGAGAGGTGGGCAGGCTCATCCATGCCAACCTTCCCAGCACCCTGCAGCATAGAGACCAGCCTCTCTCCCCATCCTGGGAGCTCCCCGTGGACCAGATGCCTCTTCAGACTTTTTTAGACACTGGTGGCATCCTGCAGGGGCTATAGCAGCTAGTACTCCAACTTAGACTGGGCTGATCTGCATAGTGACAGGAATGACCACAGCTGGGGTGGGGACCTGCTCAACAAATGTGTGCAAGTATGTGGAAGCCAGACGACAACCCCATGTCATCCTTAGGACTGTCATTCATCTTGCTGGGGTGTGTGTGTGTGTGTGTGCGCATGCGCGTGCACGCATGAATGTGGGAGTCAGTTCTCTCTACCTTGTGGGCTCTAGGGATCAAACTCAAGTCATCTGGCTTGGCAGCAAGTGCCTTTACCTATTAAGCCATCACATCAGCCCTTAGAATTTCATACGAAGGACCTGGGTTTCTGTTGCTTGGTGAATGTTTAGTTTTCAGCCTGGCTATTCATTCTGACTCAGGTCCATCCCTCAGAACCGGCAAGAGCGACTGTTTATCTGCACAGTGTTTGCATTGCTCTTCGCCTGGCTTTGATGAAAGGAACTCTCGAGAGTCCCCGTTATTACTCTCGGATATCCCCTCTGATTCCATTTTTGTCCTTATAATTCAGTTTCAAGGTCCTAAATATAACCAGCTTTCTCTTTGTACTGTAGACTGGCCATTGGACCCTGGCATCTTATTTTTCATATATCTCAGGATCCAGGTAGATCTGAGAGCCTGTTCTTGCAGACCCAAAGCCCCAGGCAGATTTCAGTTGGTCAAAATCTGTGCCCATGGACCTGAAATCCCTAGAAATCTCAAATCTATACTCAACTTAGTCCCTGGGATTGAGAAGTTTTGATCCTCTGCCCCACCTAGCCAAAGAGACTTTGATTGGCACAGCTAAAGGTAGGCAAGTCACTGGACAGAGTTCTTAAATCAGACTCCAGGAGCCGAGTGTGTGAATACATAATCCCCGGCTTGTGCTGCAGCCATGATACATCACCATCCATAACTGTAATGTGGCGCCATAGATCACCCGCCCATAATAAATAGCATATCATCCGCTCATCATATTTTATCATATAATATCATGACATCGGCTCACAACATCATATATTAAGTGATTGACACTCAACACCTCCCTCTGAGAGGAAAGCCTCAGGTATGTTTGCCTAAAAAGTGTCGTGACTTCCGTTGGAAGATGAGGAGTTTCCCACAAGTCCTGGAGGCTGAACCAGCCAGTGTAAGAAGCTCTGGGGTGTAGTTTCAGCTAGACAAATAGGGGAGGCTTTGGCTTGGCGTGCTAAGCTGGCGAGAGATGTGGCCCCACTGTGCTCACTATGCCCTGGTGACTCAGTCATTGCTTTCTGGCTTGGGAACATTTCTTGCTTGGTCTGCGAACACATTAATGCATAAGAAGGGCAATTTGGGGATGGGGTTGTGAGTCCTCCTACCTAGCATGCACAAGGCCCTGGGTTCTATAAAAAGCACTGCAAAAAACTGGCATGGTGCTGCATACCTGTCATCCCAGCACTCGAAGAATGGAGGCAGGAGGATCTGGAGTTCAAGGTCACTGTCAACTACATAGTGAGTTCAAGGGCAGCCTGGGCTACAAGACACACTGTCAAAAAAAAAAAAAAAAGAAAGAAAAGAAAGAGTGCTATCCAGCGAGACACGGGGATTTAACTTTTAAGAAGAGGGTCCCCAGGACTGTGTGTGCCCTGTAGTGGCAGAAACAGACCCAGGTGTGTGACTCTACACTCTTGGCTGGGGCTCCAGGACCAGGCCAGAACCACTCACAGGACATACACACACACTTGGGATTCCCAGAATTCATTTCTACTGGTTGTCACATTCCCACTCAGCTGGTGAGGAAGAACTTTAAAATATTTTTCCTTCCTTCCTTTTCTTTTTCTTTCTCTTTCTTTCTTTCTTTCTTTCTTTTTTTGCACAGATGTTTGCTGTACCACTCAAGCTGGACTCAAACTTGCAATCTTCCTGCCTCAGCCTCCCAAGTACTGGGCTGACAGACATGTGTCATCAACCTGGCTTTTAATTTCTAGTCTTATATTTAACATCTTATTTCTTAAGCCTATTTTTTAAAAGAATGCATAAGTCCCCAAATGTATAACTTCCCTTGCCAGTTCTGCTAGAAATTAGAACCGTGTATTTACAGAGAGCACTTTAGAAAACAAATTTTAAAAATACTCTATTCCAAGGGCTGAAGATATGGTTCAGTGGTTAAGAGCACTGGCCGCTCTCGCAGAGAACTCAGGTTTGGTTCCCAGCATCCACATGGCAGCTAACAGCCATCTGTAACTCCAGTTCTAGGGGAATCTGACGCTCTCTTCTGACCTCCATGGGCATTGCATGACACGTGTGCACTTATATACATGCAGGCAATACACTTATACACATAAAATAAATAACATATTTTTCACAAAGCAAACCTCTGTTTCTCTAGATCTGAGCCTCAGCCCCACTGACATGCCGACTGGATAATTTCTTCTCTTACCTTCTTCAGAGTTGGGGATGGAACCCAGGGTCTTACACAGGTCAGGCAAACACACTGTTCAGTGAGTCCTACCCCAATCCCTGGATAATGATTTAGATAGGGCTGTTCTGTACATTATAGCATACTGTAAGCAGCCTCTCTGGTCTCTACCTACAACAGGCCATTAGCATCACCCTTCTCCCCAACCCAAACTGTCTATGACATTGTCATGGGGCGGGATCTATCACCACCCTCCCCTAGCCAGGCTTGCATGCCCTGTGTACACTGATGGCCAAGTGCCTGTGTGCAAAGCGTACAGACACATGCTAACAGTGACTCTTTTATCTCCCCCTCACACCCTGAGCATTATGAACATTCATCAAAATAATTGACACGGATGAAATTAGCACTTCCTGCTATGTCGGCCAGATAAACTTCGGTGAATATTGATTTCACACAAAGCAAATGACATGTGCTTGGGCCTAACCCTTTATCTGGCCGGGCCAGGGAATGAGACAGGAGGGGGACAGGGCTGGCCGCCGCCAGTGGAAACGCGGCCATAAGACGTACTTTTATCTCCCCCTCCACAAGAAGACAAGTTCAGATAAGGAGCTGGAGGGAGAGAAAGCGCAGCCCTGGGCACTGGGGGATCACAGAAGGTGTGGGACAGGGCAGTCCTGGGGGACCTGGAGGAAAGCTGATGAATTCAGAAGAGGAGAGTGGGGCGGGATGGGAAAGAGCAAGCTGGGGCTAAGGGCTGAGGGGCTGTAAGGGTCCTCAACTTGGACTCCAGTCCCCAACCTGTCCCTGAAAACAGGATGAGCCGCCATCCACCTTGCTAGGGACAGACCAGGACATCAGGGTTTCAGTGCTAAACCAGGCAGCTGCAGACCAGCCATTACATCTTAGCCTTGTGGTCTTGGGCAGGGGGCCCAATTTTCTTCCACATGAATGACAGTAAGGACAACCCCCAACCTGGGCAGAGGGAGGTGAAAACTTTCCAAGGATCCAAGCAAAACAGCCACAGACTTGGGCCAAAGGCCACCTCCTCCCAGAAGCCCTTTCTGTCCACCCAGCCCAGGGCTCCAATCAAATGCCTTTCTCTGCATTCTGGAATGCAGTGACAAATGTTAGAGCACCTAAGACATGCTGGTTTCCTTCCCTAGGCACTGGATAGACAAAGGAAGCTTAGCACCCCATCACCAGAGGCCTGGGTAAGTAGAAATGATTTCTATTCCCAAGATTCCCAAGTTCATGTCCTCAAAACAAAAAAAGACCAGGTTCCAGGTGAGTGCCAGTCTTGGCCCACAGGCGGCAGCCACACGGTGCTTCCTCTACAAGGGTCATGAGAAGTCTTCCAGGCCCAGTCCTTAGCACATGCCTGCTCATACCTCACCACATAAAAGAAGTAGCTCACGTTCAGGCAAGAGACCCCTCACTCCTGAGTCACTCCCGGGCTCCCAGGCCCAAGGCAGCATGACACAACCCTGTCCCCTGGGAAGCCCTGTGTGCTTCCTTGTCCTGCTCCTTTATCCTATGGAGAGTAACCAGCCAGGACCAAAGGGACCGGCAAGATGGATCTGCAGGGAAAAGTGCTTGCTACCAAGCCTGGCCACCTGAGCCCGAGGATCCACATAGTAGAAAGAGAGAAAGGACCCCAGAAAGTTGTCCTCTGACCTCTACACATGTGCCATGGCATGTGCATGCTCCCCTGCCCACCCCTCACACACAAAAATAAATAAGGGGCTGGAGAGATGGCTCAGTGGTTAAGAACTCTTCTCTTCCAGAGGACCTGAGTTCAGTTTCCAGCACCCATACTGGGCAGCTCATAACCACCTGTAACCTCAGCTCCAGGGGATCTGACGGCCTCTCCTGGCCTCCATGGGCACCTGCACACATGTGTACACACGTGTGTATACACATACCCCACAATTTAAAAATAAAATAAATCCTAAATAAATAAATGTAATTGATGTTTTAAAAGGAGAGAAAGGCAGTGTGGAGACAGGTAGGGTGGGGCTGTGGTAGAAGCTTCTAGAAGCAGCAAGCCTATGTAGATTGACTCTAGCAAAACCTTTCATCATGTGACCAAAGAGAAACCTGCCCAACCAGCCTTTGTTTTGTTTTCCTCTGCTGAAAAACAGGGGTTTGAATACCAGAGCAGCTTGTGTGATTACTGTGGGGTACAAATGAGCTGGTGAGCTACAGAGGTGGCTCAGCACCAACAAGACCCTGGATTCAGTCCCTATAGTACTGCATGAACTGGGCGTCACGGTGCACACTTGTAATCCTAGCATTTAGAAGATGGAGACAGGAGGGTGAAGAGTTCCAAGCCATCTTCTGCTATTTAGGGAGTTTGAAGCCAGCCTGGGTTCAAAACAAACAGACAGGGGCTGGTGAGATGGCTCAGTGAGTAAGGGTGCCTGCTGCAAAGCCTAACTACCTGAGTTCAATACCCAGGGCCCATATTGTGGAAGGACAGAACTGGCTCCCTGTAAGTTGTCCTCTGACTTCAACATGCATACCCTGACCCCCCACACACACACAAACACTCAATAAATGTAATTAGAAAATTAGACAACAAAACCCAGACAAACAAAAAAACAAAGAACAACAAAGGAGCTATTAATATTTGTAAGATACTTGGAACTGTGTCTGGCCTATAGCAAGTGTTTGCCACTTGGACTGGCATCAGAGCTGCTGGGCTGCAGGACAGGAAGGCACCATGGGAGAGTGTCTGCTAAGATACAGAGAGCTCTGTGAAGGCTGGGTGCTCCAACTGCCTCGATCTTTCCAGAAGCAACCGGAGGCAAATGCATGAGGTTGGGCCAGGCTTGCTCATCTCAGTGTCAAGGCCCTGCCTGCAGGTGGGCCACCACCACTGGAAGCCGTGGGACCCTTTCCCTCTCACACCTCTCCATGTAGGCAGGTTTGGGGCACATTAACAACAATAGTGATATTGTTGCTGTGACCTTCCTATTACCATGGTGACAGTCTAGTGCTGGGAATGCAGCTCAGTGGTAGAGCATTTTCTGGCATGCGCAGAGTCCAGGGTTCTATCCCAGCACTGAGTCTCAGAGAGTAGGTAACATAAGCAGAAAGTGGACAAGCTTGGACCTAGACCCAGCATGCCTGGCTCCAGACCCCTAACAAGGCTCTGTTCTGTCCTCATAGCCTCTGAATTCTCGGAGGCTAGTTGGCCCAGGTTCCAGTCTTCCTCCTAACATATCCAGGCACTCCAGAAATAGACCCTTCATCTCCCCAAACATTTCCTCACCTACAAAATAGGGGTTCTGTCCCTGCCTCCCCGAGTGTTGGGGAGGATTGAGTGCCCAAGGAAACATTCCAAGTGCCCACTTCAGTGGGATGTGCAGTGGGCAGAGCTGCACCCAGGTGGCACCCAGCACCCTCTGCTAAGGGCAAGTGGAGGCTGACTCGTGTCTTAACGCCCCTCTGGCCTGTCCAAGTCTTGGTCTTGGGTATCAGGACTCCACTTCCCCACTGTCCAACTCCACCAAGCCAGACAAGTCAGTTTAGACCCTGGGGATGCCCCTGCCTGCTGGGGACGCCCCTGCCTGCTGTTTCCACAGTGCAGGTGGAGGCTCTGCCCCCCCTCCGGCCATTTCCCACTTGGTGCCAGAGCCTCCGAGTCCCCACGGGGGGCCTTGGGGCTGTGGCTAATTGCAAATCATTTCTCAGGGCTCCCGCTGTTCAGCTAAATTCACTGGAACTAATGTGTCCCGAAACAAATTTCACAGAAGAGCAGGGCAATTACATGATATTTAGTTCTCCCCGCATCCCCCACCCGAGGCTTGGGCCAGGGCAGACAGGCTGGGTGGAGACACAGTGTGCTCTTCCCACCTTTGAACCCCACGTCATCCAGACCTCCTCTCTGTCTTTTCTACTCTGACATCTTAACACAGCTCTCACGGTGCCCAGGACCCTCCTCGCCACTCCCACGACCTCCAGCCCTGAATTTAGGAGACCAGTCGGTATCATGACACAAGGAAGGACTGGCTCTGAACGCAGACAGACCTAGAGTTCAAATCTCAGCTCTAGCACTTATTAGCTGTGCGTCCTTAGACAAGTCTCTTAGCTTTTCTGGGTCACTGTTTCCTAATGTCTGAAGTGAGTGAACCGCTACCTGGCTATCTTTGGTTGCTATAAGGATTAGATGAAAAAGCAGCAGTCATACCTTTTCCCTGGGGATCTAGCACATAGTAGGCCTTCAGTAAGTACTGATCGCCTGTCGTATCCACTTCAATATGGTCTTTTAAGACGTTCAAGGAGCCGTCTTTGGAAGCATCTGCCAGCTAAGATGCAGCACTGGCCTCCCCAAGCAAGGTGCCAAGGAACCAGACCCTGGGTCTGCCAATCATCCTCCCTCCTGCACTAGCATCTTTCCAGATGGTAGGTCAGAACAACTGTCCCTCAGTGGATCTGCTCAGCATTTCCCAGGAGCCTCTGCGAGAGCCTCTTCACATTATCACTGTTCTTAGTTGACTCAAATCTCAGAGCCATGTGGCCAAACTGGCACTCACGGAGAGCAGGCTCGACCTGCACTTGACCCTCGTTGTCTTCTGCACCAGACAGCATGCTGGCCTGCAAGCTGGGGCCAAGCAGACCCCATATGATTGGGTTCACCATGTTTGTTTTTCCAATTGCTAACAGTCCAACAAATAACTTACAACAGCCCAGACATTATGAGGAGACACCAAGGTCCAAGGGCTGATTGAAATAATACTCGCAGAGTTCCAACGCTCCAGGCCCTTTGTAAGGCACAAAAATCCAACAAAGCCTAAGTAAGACAAGCCCAGCCCCTGGCCATGGGTGATGCTCTGGGAGGGCAGAGAGTCAGCAAAGAGCCAAGATAATAACAGAGAGTGAGTAGTAAGCATCATGATTAGGGTAATAAAGACACCCTGAGAACCGTCTACTAGGTGGGGCTAGGCTGAGACAGGAAGCTTAGGGAAGGGAAGCTGTGACCAAAGGAGTTGGATCAGTCAGTGGCTAGAGTGAGACAGGTTGGGAGTGAAGGAAATAAGCAGACTTGGTCTGGTTGTAGTTCTGAAGGCAGAGGAAGGAACCATTGGAGATCTGATAGAACCTAGAGGCTGAGAGAAGGGAGGCAGGGAAGAGGGGGTCCAGAGGCTAGTAGGGGTACCATTGTCCAGGGAGGTAATGGTGGGGACAGAACACTGCAAACATGTGACACAGCCTACGAATCAGGGGGGAACCTGAGGCCCAGAGAGTAGAATCTGCCCCCCCGCAGGCTGAAGGCCAGCCTTGTACCACATCATCAGCCTCTCCTATGGAGTGGGACAGAGCTCCAGCGAAGGCCTCTGTCCCACACAGCAGCCTTGCAGCACATCGTGTGCACAGCTCATCATTTTGCAAGAGCATCACCCCAACTCATCAGGCAATAAATAAAGTAAATGCTGATAGCTGCCATTCCAGACTCCCCGGGTACCGATCAGCACACCCAGCACCTCCATGGAATGTTCCATTTCATCTGCATTCTGTGGAGTAAAGCTGCTGTCACCACCTGCTCCATTCTACAGATTAGGAAACAGAGACTCAGAGAAGCCAGTGCCATACAGCCTGCAAAACCAGACTGCAACAGGTAAGGATTACAACCAGGCTCTGATAAACCAGGTTTATTAAGGAAGGGAGGGAGGGAAAGAGGATGGAAAGAGAGAGAAAAGAAAGAGAGGGAAGGAGGGAGAAAGAAAGGGAGAGAAGAAGGGAGAGAATGAGGGAGGGAGGGAGGAAGGAAAGAAGAGAGGGAGGGAGGGAAGGTAGGTAGGTAGGTTTCAGGCACTTCTGAGTTATTTTCTAGTAGGCTCTGGCTGTGGCTAGTGCCCCCAACCTCTTCCTCAGCTCCCTCCCAGTCCCCTGAATCCATGCACAGATGAGTAAGTTGTCTCTTGCGACCCCACCTGCCCTTGGTTAAATGAATGCAGGGTCAGCCTGGATCATTCCTCAGCCATAAAGATGATATAAAAAAGTGGGGAGTCCAGGGGGAGGGATGGCGAGAAGGCGATTACAGAAACAGAGGCAAGCTGGCCGCCTGCTTCTTATCTCCCCCCAGCAGGCAGGTCTGGCTGGGGGCTTTCTGGAAGGGGGAGGGAGTGAGGCCCGGCCCTCCCTGCCCCCATCCCAGTGTAGGAGGAGGCCCAGGCAGGACCCACCCAGCTGGGTTCAGGGTGCTGGAGCCAAACAGGGGACACAGCAACTGGGAAGGCAGTAGAAGGGGCCCCCAGGTCTCAGGGCTACAGGATTCAAAGGACTTGACCGCCTAGAGGGGCCAGAGACAGGGCTTGGAAGTTATGGGGAGGAAGTTCTGGGATGCTGGGGGTAACAGTGGACAACTGAGTCATACCGGTGAATCTCAACTCACGGACTGGGGAGGCAGAAAGGAACAGAAAAGGCCAGGTGATTTGTGGAAAGTGAGGACCCCCCCAAACCTGCCTCCTCCCATTCCAACCGCACATGACCTTCCCTCACCACCTCAGATGGCCTAATGGAAATGCAGACCTGACTCAGTGGGTCACTTACCATAATGCCTTGCTCACACTAACCCCAGTCAAGAGTGGAAAATGGAGAGGCCCTGGGGAGCAGCTCAGCCAGCCCTAGGTCTAGAACCTTCATTTCTATGCAGCTGGGAAAGCTTGGACAAGCCTTCAGGGCATTGAGTGCCAGAATAGTTAGTCCCTGTAATAATACTGTGTGTATACTGAGTGTGTCAATGGAAGTCAGAGCTCAATGTCATGTGTCTTCAGTCAATCTGCACCTTAGTTTTTGAGACAAGCTCTCTCACTGACTCTGGAGCTCACTGATTGACTAAGCTGGCTGGCCAGAGAGCCCCCAGGATCTGCCTGTCTCTGTCTTCCCAGAGTTGGGGTCACAGATGTGTTCCACACCATATCTGGCTTTTTTGTGGGTCTTGGGAATCCAAACTAGGGTCCTCCTGCTTGTGTGACAAGTGTTTTACTAACTGGGCCATCTCCCCAGCCCTGTGTGTTACTAGATCACATGTGTGTATGTGTGTGTATTATATGAACAGATAGAGATACAGGATGTCATATATGAGGACCAAATCTCCCCCGTGACCCTGGGCAAAGTATGTCAAAGCTTTACTCCTGGCCAGTGAGATGGCTCAGTGGGTAAAGACACTTGCCACCAAGTATGACCCTGAGTTCCATCCCACATGGTGTGACTGACATTGTGGAAGGAAAGAACCGACTCCCAAAAGTGTGTGTTTGTATGTCTCTCTGTGTGTGTGCGTGTGTGTGTATCTGTGTGCCTGTGTCTCTGCGAGTGCATGTGTATCCTCCACTTTAGGAGCACATACCTCAAAGGACATCAGGTGCTCTAAGGATTGGAGACAACCCAGACCTTGTTCCTGAATCACAGTCACTAAATCACACCTAGAAACAGAAGGGGTGGGGGGTGTCCAGGGCCTCCAGCTCCATGAAGTAACCCCCTTCCATGCCCCCTTCTCCCCCTTCTTCAGTCTAGTGCAGGGTGGGGCTCAGAGTGAGGTGGGCACAATGACAGAAGAGGTGAGCAGGGTGCACAGAGGAGCTACAGTAGCAAAAGCAGAGCAGAGACAGATAAAGTGACAGAGGCAGAGAGATCATCAGAACACAGAGAAACAGACATGAGACAAAAGCAAGCAGGCAAAAACAACGCACAGAAGCTGGAAGAGGCACGGAGAGGCACGAATGACAGCAGATGCAGGCGACCTATAGGCTGAGGAGGGAGTACCTCTAGGCTGCTCTTCTTCTTTCAGTCAAGGCCACAGCAGGTCCAGCCCTCACAGCACTGACCTATAAGCCCTCCTGCTCACAGCGCTGCTTCTCACCCCCTCACTCCTGCCCTACACCCCACCCTGCACCCCAATACTCTGGCACCCCACCCCTGTCCCTGCACCCCAACCCACCTGCACCCCTATACTCCTGAACCCCCACTCTTGCCCTGTTCCCCTGCCCTGCCCTTTGGCCCCTCCCTCATCCTGCCAGTGTCTCCTCCTGTCCCTCCTGTCCTCCCGTCTGCGCCCCCCGCCGTCCCCCCTCACCCCCCCACCCGCATCCTTGAGAACCCGGCAGGGTTTTCTGGAGCCTTTGTGGCCGCCCCGAAGTGCGCGGCGACAATGGCGGGGTGACGGGGTTAATTCGCGCGCGGAGGTGGGAGCGGCGCGGGCGGAACAATGCGGCCCTTTGAGCGCGGCCTTTGTGCGCGTGTGAACCGCGAAATCTGCTCCTGCGCTGCAGGTGCGGGCGGGGCCTGCGGGGCCCCTCGGCCTGGGCGGCCTTGAACTCGCGGCTGCACAGAACTGAAGCCGGGCGGGAGGTCAAGTTCTGTCCCCGGCCCCTGACTCGCTTTGCTAGCAGGGCTGCCATCCCCTCCAGGATGCGGGTAGAGGCTGCAAGGTGTACAAGGTCAGCCTCCAGGTTCTGCCCTGCCCCAGGCTCGGATGTCCACTGCCCTTCTACACAGAGAAACACCCAACCCAGCCCCGCAGCCAAAGCTACGTGCCCTCAGGGAATGGCCCTCCCTCTGTGGTGTCCTCCCTGTGTGCTGGGCAGGGCCTGTCTCAGCCTGAGGGAATGAGGTGGTTGTGTAGGGGACCGCTGCCAGATTCTGGGTACCGGGACGGCGCCATTCACAATGGCCTTGCCTGAGCCCACCACCGTCCCAGGAGCCCATCTTCCCTTATTTAAACATTTGCTGAGTTTTGAAATCTATCTAATATGTACTGAACTCCATTAATTTTCTGATGACTCAGTGTGTTCACCCACAGGCATCAGGGATATTCTTGTTCCCCTTCCAGAAACTTCCATGCTGGACTCTGGCAGCTGTGGGCACCTTTCACCTTCTTTCCTTTCACCACCCTTTCCCCCAGGAGTGCCTGGTATGGCGCTTCCATGGGAACTTCAGTAATCTGGTCTGTTTCCTGAAGAAAGAATGTCTCTGGGTGCTGTCACCCCACCCAGGCTCTTCCCCCCTCCTCCCTCAGCTCCTGCTCACCAGATCTCACCAGATCCCAAGAGCCTGTGAAATGGAGGCTGCAGAATCAATATGGAGCAGTGGAAGGGGACCTTTGAGGGCTCTGGAGCCTTGCTTAGCAGAGCATTTGTGCTTTTGTTTGGAATTCTGATCCCAATTGCTTCCAGTGTGAAGGACTAGGAGGAAACAAGCATCCCAAAACCCTAGGGCTGGACCCCCTCAGCAGCAGGAAACATGCCAAGCTTGAAGGTGGAGCTGGGCTGACCCTCGGCGCAGGCACCAAGTTCTCCCTTCTCCTTGTATTGACTCTGCAGCCAGCAGGGCATTGAGAACTTGCGCCCTGCCATGCTCCAGGGCTGGACCTCAGTGGTGTGAAGGCTGTCTGGGGACCTTTACCCATTCAAAATGACACTGGCTGTGACTCAGGCTTGGGGGGGGGGGGCCCCCATTTCTCAACACCCCCCCCCCCCCCCCAGTTTTTGGTTTTATGTTTTGTTTCTGAGATCTGCATGCCAGGCTTGGCCTTGAACTTCTGCTCTTCCTGCCTCCACCTCCCCAGTGCTGGGATCATAGGCATGCACCACTTCCTGTTTATACAGTGCTGAGCATGGAACTCAGGGCTTCATGCATGCTGGGCAAGCGCTTGGCCACCTGAGTCACCCCACCCTTCACCCTTCATTTTTCATCTATCTGAAGTCAGAAAACCCTTTTCCCAGAGGAAGGTCAGAGCCAAGCATCAACCCTGACATTTGGTCTTCTCTGTGCAGAGGTTGATCTCTGCAAAACCCAAAATCAGGCGGAAGGAGGGAGCAGCCGGGGCCAGGAGGTGCCCACGGGCCCCACATGCCGAGACGGCACAGATGGAGGGGCTCTGGGCTGGGGGCAAGGGGCAGATGTGGCCACCCCTGCAGCCTCAGCTGCCTTGTTAGCCGCCATTGTCTTCAGGCCCACCCCCTCCCCAGCACCCTTCTGTCATCTCCTTGTGTCCCAGCCCCAAACTCCAGAGGGAGCCTGGGCCAGGGTCCTCCAGGCCTTCCTGAGTAGGGGTGAGTTGGAAGGTGGGGGCTGCAAGAGGGTGGGAAGGAGGGAGGTGGAGAGGCCAGGAGGGGGTGTCAGAGTCTATAAATCACGGCCCACTGCGCTCCTGTTTAACACACACTTCTCCAACGAGTTGTCAGTGAAACCGTTAATTAATTAGGTAATCCCGCAATGAAGTGGATTCTAAATGGCTCCCCCCCTTCCAGCCTCCCATTTAGATAATTGCTGCTGAGGGATCTTTGTGAGAGTCATTTTTTCCAACAGGGATGGCCCTGGAACCAGAGGGAGATGAGTTGAAAGCCGGGGTCAGCATGCAGTCCCTCAGTACTCTAGGAAGGGAACACCTTTTTTGTTTGTTGTTGTTGTTTCTGTTTTCTTGTTTTGTTTCAAT
Organism: Nannospalax galili; assembly: GCF_000622305.1. Classification (NCBI taxonomy): domain Eukaryota; kingdom Metazoa; phylum Chordata; class Mammalia; order Rodentia; family Spalacidae; genus Nannospalax; species Nannospalax galili. The sequence goes on from NW_008350324.1 coordinate 3,932,290, forward strand.
TTTGTTTTTTGAGACAAGGTTTCATGTAACTCAGGCTGGCCTCACACTAACTCTACAGCTGACGATGACACTCCAGCTCCCAAGTACTGGAGATTAGTAGCACGCACCATTTCTGGTTCAGGAGACTTTTTATTGTAAATTAAGCTAAGGCAAAAACTGGAACATGTTAGTTGTTGGGGGCAGGATGAGGGACAAGTAGGGGGGCTGAGCTCTGCTGTTTGGGGGCTTCCTTTTTATCTACAACAGTTTGCAATTCTAGGATGTCTTCCTGGGCGTGATAAAAGGCAGGTAATATTAATAAGCACAATGATGATGGTGATGGTGATGATGCTGACACTGGTGATAATGGTGATAATGATGGTGATGGTGATGAAGATAATAATGGTGGCAATGATAATGATGGTGATGATGAAGATGATGATGGTGGTGATGATGATGGTGGTGATAATGATGGTGATGGTGATGATGCTGACACTGGTGATGATGGTAATAATGATGGTGATGGTGATGAAGATGGTAGTGGCAATGATAATGATGATGATGGTGATATTTATAGTGATGATGATAATACTGACATTAATGGTGATGGTAATGATGGTGGTGATGATGATGGTCAGGGAAGGTTACTACCAAGTTTGGACCACTAAATAGGGGCTATACCACCTTGCCATAGTCTCCCCATTCATGATCTTGTCCAACAGATGTTGGTGTGGTTATGGAGATTAAAGAAATGCAGGTCTGGGGGCTGGAGAGATGGCTCAGCGGTTAAGAGCACTGACTGCTCTTGCAGAGGACCTGGGTTGGATTCCCAGTACCCACATGGCAGCTACAAACCGTCCTTAACTTCAGTTCCAGGGGAATCCATAGCCCTCTTCTGACCTCCACAGCATTGCACAACATAGGTGCACTCACACACATGCAGGCAATACACATAAAATAAAAATAATAAAAATTTTTTTGGTCTTTTTGAAGCAGGGTCTCCCTGTAGCCCTAGCTTTCCTGGAACTCACTATGTAGACCAGGCTGGCCTTGAACTCACAGAGATCCACCTGCCTCTGCCTCCCAAGAGCTGGGACTACAGGCATGTGCCACCATGCCTGGCCTAAATAAAATATTTTTAAAGAAAAGAAAAAAGAAAAGGAAAGGAAAGGAAAGGAAAGGAAAGGAAAGGAAAGCAGAAAAGCGGGAAGACTTACAGACTACATGACTATAGCTGGTCCAGAAGTTCTGTGTTAGGAGATGGGAAAGGAAAGGAAAGGAAAGAAAAGAAAAAGAAATGCAGGTCCACATGAGAAAAGTGACACCTTCAAGCCCACAGCAAACCAGGCAAATGGCAGAACTAGAGGCAGCTGAAGGTGTCTGGTGACACTGCCTACCCTCTTAGCAATTAGGGAAACTGGTGAGAGTCTGCCCTTTGCTCAGAAGGGACAACAAGACTACTGAAAAGGGATATGGCCAGCTTGATGCCACACAGGAAGTGCAAGGAGTATTTGATCACTGAATGAATGAATGAGTGAGTGAATGAATGAATGAATGAATGAACAGTGACAGAACACAAGTGAACTGGCTCTTGGGATCCGTAATTTGGCTGATACCCTGTTGAAGCTGCATGGGAGAGACAGATAATGCATGCATGTCCTTCCTGTGTTGCATGTCCTTCCCGTGTCTCGCTTGGTCCTCAGCTGCTCTCAGTGCATTGGTATCAATGGGACCAGCCCTACTCTAATGCTCCAAGGGACAGAGCTTCCAGAATGGGCCGTCAGAGTCCATTTCCCACCACCAGCTCTGCCCATAGACATAATGGACTAACCAAGTGTGGTCCTGTGACCCAAGTCAGGACATTGTAACTGAACTCTTGGCTTCTTGTTGGAACTACCAGGAAATAATTGTGTTCACTTCCTGGATTAGAAAGCTAATACGATATCCATTTCAAGATACTAGGAGCCATGTCACTGCCAGGAACAGAGCTGCACAGGAGAAATACCTGTCAACATTATCTGAGCCCCTGGATAGAGCTATGCCTGATGCCCATGAACACTTAGAACTTTTCCCTGCTATATAGGTTTTCATTGGTGTGTCACATGCTACTTATGATCACTAGTCAGTGTCTGTTGTCCCTCTCTTCATTCACAAGAGAACTCTGGTCTTGTTTGGAATGGCACTACACTTAACTCAAAGGCTTGTCCAGACTCCTTGTAGCTCTGAGTGGCCATGCCACTCAATCCTGAGCAATGGCTCCTTGCCCCAAGCAATAGCTCATTGGGAGAAAGAGTTTGTCCTTTTGCCTTCTCTGCCTGGGTTAGAAACATAATGCTTCTCTTTGGGTTTTTAGTTAATTGTGGAGAAGATCCCCTGGTTGGTTACGTGATTACACTTGCACCACTGTTATACGCAGCTGGACCCCCTAGTGGACAAAATGGAAGTGCCTTGTTTACAGCTGAAAAACCCCTCCCTGCTGCAGCTGCTCCAAGAGGTGAGAAGAGCATAAGAAGGAGGCAACAGTGGGGGCCAGACCAGTGCCTGGCATCTGCTGCAAGCTGAAACCCACTGTGTTCCCTCCTCTCTATTACCTAGCAAAGATAAACACGAAGGACCATAAATTGTCAGGAGATAGGGAACAAAATTGGCTTTTAGCAAGCTCTGACTCAGGTAGTATCTCAAGGTAGAAAGAGCTATGGACAGAACCTGTCACATCTCCATCCACATCTGGTCCCCGAGCCTGCAGATAAGTGCCTGGAAGTTGTACAACTCCCTCACCTCTCACCTGACATTGGTGTTGGCCATTTCTGAGCAGCCAGTTCCACCATGCTGGGGAGGACTTCTGGGTCCAGGGCTGCCAGGCCTCGGTGCATGCTGGGAGCCTCTGATGGTCCAGCCTAAGATGGTGGGGAAGTCCTCAGCAGACCATGTACTGAATACTGAGTTGGACTCCTGTGCCACTGGGACCAAGAGGGAGGAACAGGGCTAGCTGATTTTAAAAGGACTCCTTGGAGATGTCCCACCAGCTGCAGACTCTATAAGAGGCCCAAGCTGGAATCCTAGAATCTTCCAGAATGCTAGCATCAGAGACACTTAGAAACATATTGTCTGAGATGCTGCTTACCAGCTTGCTTTCTGGCTATGCTCAGTCTACTTTCTTTTGTTTTGTTTTTTTTTTTGAGACAGGGTCTCCCTGTAGCCCCAGCTGGCCTGGAACTCACTATGTAGACCAGGCTGGCCTTGAACTCACAGAGATTCGTCTGCCTCTGCCTCCCAAGTACTGGACCACCTGCTCAGGGTTGGCACAACCCACAGTGGGCTAGGCCCTCCCCCATCACTCAACAATCAAAAAACTGTCTCAGGGACATAGCCACAGACCAGACTGATAAAGGAAATTCTTCACTTGGGATTCCCCCTCCCCTGGTGTGTCAAGTTGACAGCTGAAGCTAACCAGAACAGGGCCAGCCTGGGCTATACGGTAAGGCCATATCTTTAAAATAAAAAACAAAGAAACCCAAACCAACAAAAATAGAATTATAGAAACCTATAATATTAGACTGAGAGAGTCTAAGGTTCTAGCACCTATGGGAATTTAGAGCCATAGAATTTTAGAACTGGAGAAATCGTTAAACCCAAATCCATGAAGCCCAATAGCTCTGTTTATAGAAACTAAGATTCATGAAATGATGGATGTACAGGTAAAACCTTAGAATAAAAAAATTCTAGAATATGAAGCTATACAAATTGATAAATATTAGGAGCCAGGTGACATATCTTTGAAATTTTGGAGTTATATAAGGTCATGGAAACATAGAATTTTAGGGTATTAAAATAATAGAATCTTGGGATAAAATATAGAGTATAAGACTCACTGAGATTTTATAATCTTAGAATTACAGGTTTTAAAAGAGCCCAGCCTAGTGGCTCAAGTCTTTAATCCCAGTATTCAGGAGGCCAAAGCAGGAGGATTACAAATTCAAGGTCAGCTTGGCCTACAGGGTGAGTTCAAGTCCAGCCTGGGTAATTGAGTAAGATTCTGTTTCAAAATAAAAAAAATGTAAAAAGAGGGCTGGGGATATGACTTGGTGGTAGAGTACTTGCTTAGTCTGCTCAAGACCCTGCTCAGTCTCTAGTACCACATGCATACACACAGACACACAGACACAAACATACACAAACATGCACACAGACATGCACACAAAGCCCTAAATATTAGAGTTGTGGGACTTTAGAACTCACCCCAGTTGACCTACTAAAGACAGCAGGCTCTTCTCCAGCAACTGTGATAAGGAGCTCTGCGCAACTGGGACAGTTGTGCTGGCGTGGAACAGGGGTTCCGAAGAGACAGCAAATAAAAATATTTTAAGGGACTGAGGAGGTGCTTCATTCATGAAGAATGAAGCTCAGATCCTCAGAACCCACATAAATGCCAGGTGCATGTGGCAGACCACCTATAATTCTGGTCTCAGAAGGCAAAGATGGGATTCCCAGAGCAAGCTGGTTAGCAAAACCAGCCATATCGGTGAGTTCTGGGCTTGATTGAGAGACCTGCCTCAGTGAGTGAGGAGGAAGAGCAAAGTAGATGATTTCCCATATCAACCTCAGGTCTCCACATGTACATATACACAGACATGCACACATGTCCATACATACACAAAACATTCATATGCACACATACACACCACTTACACATGAAAAAAATGGAAAAAAGGAAAAATGTTTTGGGTTTTGTTTTTGTTTTGTCTTTTTGAGACAGAGTCTCCCTGTAGCCCCAGCTGTCCTGGAACTCACTATGTAGACCAGGCTGGCCTAGAACTCACAGAGATCCACCTACCTCTGCCTCCCGAGTGCTGGGATTAAAGGTGTGTGCCACCACACCTGGCTTTGAAGGAAAAATGTTTTTAAGTGGAGTCACTGAAAGGAGAAATAATACAGTGCATAATTTCCAAAAAGGGGTTACTGACAACAACCATTCAGTCATCAGACTTCCCCTGGGTACCTACTGTTTCTCATGTCTTTCTCCCTAAATTCTGCCACATATGCTGTTAATATGGCTACATCAGCTTGCTATTTTTGTTAATATTTCCACTTTACCTCATTTTTTCATTCTGTTACCTTGTTCATTTCTTGTAAATAAGGAGTTGAATTCGGTTCATTGCATTGATGAGCCTGTGAGTGCCGCACCCTTCCCAGGAGCCTCCAGGAAGGAACACAGCTCTGGGGACGCCTAGACTTTGGCCTCATGACAACCAGGGCAGAACACAGGCTGACACCACCGGCACTTACCACTGACATAGCTGTGAAAAGGTGACTGTCACGGGCAGCTTGTAAACTTATGATGGTGTTGGGGCCTCAACAGAAAAGGAAGGCGACTGGTCTCCTTGGGACGCTCTGCTTGTGGAGACAAAATCTGCTCCCAGCCCTCAGCCTCCACCATTCTGTGTTTGCTTACTCGGGTCACCTATGATTTCTGTTCACGGCCACTCACCTTCCAGAAAGCCTCCCTCCTCACGGGCCAGCATCAGACTCAGTTCCCAAATAATTCTCCAACTTGGAGCACCCCTGACTCACCTGCTGGGAGGGTACTAGTAGGGGTTCTCTAAGAGGAGTGGAACCAATAGAAAGGCTATATACTAGAAAAGGGGATCTATTAGATTGGCTTATTCAGTATGGTGTGGGGAGCCCAACAATGGCTGTCTTCACACTGGAGAGGCTGAGAGCCCACAGCTGCTCAGTCCACAAGGCTGGATGCCTCTGCAGTCCCAGACTAGCACTCAGGGCCTGGAGGATTCCTGGAAGGTCATTGGTCTTCAGTTGGAGTTGGAAGGCCAGAGAAGGTGGGATTCCATGTCAGCTAAGGATGGCAGCAGTGATGGCAACCACAGAGCAGATGCCCTTACCATCAAGGAGCAAAGGTGGGCAGGCACTAGTAGGCGCCACTCACTCTGAGGGAGGGTCTTCCCCCCTCAGTTAAACCATTCTGGAAGGGCACTCACATGCCTACCCAGAGGGGCATCTCTTATTCAATTCTAGATTCCTTCAAGTTCACAGCCAGGATTAACCATCACAGACCTTGTCATCGCCATGTGTTGCTCCCAGCCAGCCCTCAAAAACAGCTCTGACGGGGCTGGAGAGATGGCTCAGCGGTTAAGAGCATTGACTGCTCTTGCAGAGGACCTGGGTTCGATTCCCAGCACCCACATGGCGGCTACAAACCGTCCCTAACTCCAGTTCCAGGGGAATCCGAATCCCTCTTCTGACCTCTGCGGCATTGCACAACATGGGTGCACTCACATACATGTAGACAATACATTCATATGCATAAGATAAAAATAACAAATAAAATATTTTAAAAAACAAAAACAGCTCCTTCCATGACTCCCAGGTGAAAGGCTCCCAGTTCTCTAACTTGGCATTCCAGGCCCTATCCTGTCTAGAGGCTAAAAATGGGAATCCAGGTAAAGGGGATTCCACAGCCTATAGACTCTAATTAGCCTCCTGAATATTCTCAAGCTACCCACTCTTCTGGACCATCACTGACCACACCTCCTGGACCAAATACTATCCTCTGTCCCTTAGGCAACCACAGCATCTTCATGCTCCAACTATCTGTTCACAAAGTGGCTAAAGAATTCTGGGTAAAATGGCAACTCTAGCCATACCTTCTTTGCCTTAAAACCCTCTCCTGGCCTAGGGAAATGACTCAGTAAAGTACTTGATATGCAAGCATGAAGACCTGGGTTCCATTCCCAGAGCCCATGCAAAAGACAGGGCACAGTGGCATGTATAATTCTGGCACTGGGGAGGCAAATTCCTGAGGCTCACTGGCCATCCATCCTAGCCTAATCAGGGAGCCCCTGGTCCCAGTGAGAGACCCCATCTCAAACAAGATGAATGGCTTCTGAGGAATGACACCTGAGGTTGACCGGTAGCCTACACACACACACACACGCACCTGTACACATACACTGCTACACATAATTATGCACACACATGAATATGCACATGTACACACACCCCTCTGCACACACGAATATACACACACATACATATACATGCCTGCACACGCATGAACATGCACACACATATATGCACACATACCTCTCATGTACCACCACAGTCAAGACAAAATTAAACCCTTCCCAGAGGGCTCACTGTGGTGTGGACCTGGCCCATCTCTCCATCTTCATTTCTGCCAAACCCTCTTTGACCATGGTCATCACTAGCTGCCTCCCCTCACTAGACCTAAGCTAAATCTAGTCCTCTACAGGAACTATCCCTTCTCTCTTCACTAGCTCTATCTGTCAGGGGGGGCTAAGCTGTGCTTCTGTAACAAGCATGCCCCACAGCCACCTCCCTGAGGTAAAACCCAACAAATGATGTCATGGGTAGCAGGTGTTCTTCTCTGTTTTCACTCTCTCCAATGGGAACCCTGGCCCCAGGGCACTGTTTGAAATATCACAAGGAATTCTATGTTGGGGGAAGGGATTGTACAATGCATACTGACTCTGTGGTCATGTGCTTCAAGTGTCCCATCCCTTCCATTCACACCTCCCTGGGTCAGTGGGGATGGGGAAGTGCAGTCCTGCTATGCTCCTGGGTGAAGAGAAGGGATCAAATAGTTTTCTGTTTCAAATTAAGATGGATTTCATGTAGCCCAGGCTGACCTTGACCTTGCTATGTAGCTCAGGATGACCTTGAATTCCTGATCCTGCTTCCGCTAAATGCTGGGATCGTGTATGAGTGTTTGGCCTCCATGCATGTGAGTGTACCTTCAGAGGCCAGAAGAGGGCATCAAATCCTCTGGAACTAGAGTTACAGGTGGTTGTTAGCCACCATGTGGCTGCTGGGAACAGAACCCAGGTCCTCTGCAGTGCCCTTAACCATTAAGCCATCTCACCAACCCAGACTGTTCCATTTTAAACTCTTTCTTCGGGTTTTGGATCAAGTATGACTTCCTCAAGGTCATGCCCTTGATGTCTCCCAAAGCCAGGCCCTCCTGCCATCTGTGCTCTCCATTTTGTCTGGCACCGCCCTGCAGGGCTACAGCTGATGTTCTACATAGGCTGGTACAGCTGTTTGAGTGTTTCCCTCTCAAAACCATCTCTGCAGTGACAGGGCTAGTTACAGCCTCAGCCGTGGCTGGGTGCCTGTGCGTAGTGGCACCCAATGAATGTGGTGAATGAGATACAGAAGGGAGCCCTCTGCTTCCCTCCTCATTACTAGACATTGTCTCTCCAACCTCATTCTATAATTTTCTCTCTCCTGTGTTCTGTCACTTTGTAAAATCTCAGAGGACACATTAGTGACATGAGAGAGAGCTGGGCATCCCCTGAGCATGTATGTTCGTGGGGTGACATATGATTCTGCACCCAAATCACAAGACGACATGGGATTGGTGTGTGTGTGTGTGTGTGTGTGTGTGTGTGTGTGTGTGTGTGTTGGTGTATTCATAGGAAGCAGGGAACATACCTTTTGAGGCCAGAGGACATCTGTGTCTGACCCAGTCACCTCTCCATCTTGGATTTTTGAATCATGGTCTTTTTCTTAACCTGGAACTACTGGTTCAGCTGAGCTTGTTGGTTGTTGAGCCCCAGGGATCCTTCTGCCTCTGACTTCACAGCACTGGGATTATAGACCCACAGCATCATCTTGCCCAGCATTTTTGCATGAGTTCTGGGGCATCCAACTCAGGTCTTCATGCATACTTCACTGACTGAGCCGTTTCCCTAGCCTGACACAGGTGATCTTAAGTGTGTACTTGGTGAAAGAGAAGCTGGTCTGACAAGGCTGTAGACCACAGGGTTCTACACATGATGCTCTAGAAAAGGTGCCTGGAGACAGTAGACTGAGGCTCAGGGCTCAGAGTAAGGGCTGAATCAAGCAGGGGGAGTTTTTAGGGCACTAAAACTCCCATATGTTGCTGGGCTGGTGGAAACAAAACATTGTGCCTATGTCAAAACCTGTAGAATTTTCCAGAATGAGAACTGGGTCTCAATGCATGGCATTTTTTTTTTAAGTTATTTAGGAGATGGATCCAGGATAGGATGCAGAGTGTGATGAAATATTGTGTTTGAGACGTCTGGAACAACTCCGAAGGGCCTGAAAGGAATGTGCCAACCATGTGACTCAGCACCAATGACATCTGCTGGTCAAAAGGACTCTCCACGAGCATGGTCCCACGGGGGCATTGGGGCAATTCTGAAGCACTGTACAGAATGCTGGGATTGAACTATGAGGCGTGGCAGGTGACAGAAGCCAGGTTCTCACTGTAGGGGCAAAGTTTTCAGATAAACGAGGGAGAAGGCAGAAGGATCCACATAGTAACAGTTTAGAGTCCCAGGCACTGGTATGAACTCATGTTCAACCTGAATCAGGAAAGCACTGGGAAAGTTTCTGGATAGTTACTAAAGAATGAGGAAAGAGATAAACATGGACCTGGGTGTGGGGCTCAGCAGTAGTGTGCTTGCCTAGAATCTGTCAGTGACAGGCTGGGGTATACTAGGTGGTAGAATGTGTGCCTGCATGCACAAAGCCCTGGCTCTCCCCAGTACTAAATACTGGGGAGAAAAAATACAGATAGAAGACTATAGATAGATAAATAATAGATGGAAGACAGATATGTAGATGAGTGGTTAATAGATGATAGATGACAGAAGACAGATAGATGATAAATAGATGATAGCTATATAGATAGGTAGATAATAGATGAGTGGATAAATGGATGGATGATAAATACATAGATATAGACAATAAATAGATAGTTGATAATTGAGATGATACATAAATGATTGACAGATCAACAGACATATAGTTGATAGATAGGTGTATTTACCTATAAAAACAGCAAAACTGGGCTTAATGGTGCATGCCTTTAATCCTAGCACTCGGGAGGAAGAGGCAGGCAGATCTGTGTGAGATGGAGGCCAGCATGGTCTACATAGCGAGTTCCAGGCCAGCTGAGGCTACAGGGAGACCCTGTTTCAAAAAGACCAAAAACAAATTATTTTTTTAAAAAGCACAGAAAGCTGTGCATGTGGCGAGGAGTTGGCACGCATGCTCTGACAGCCAGGAGGGGCGGGAGCGAGCACACTCCACAACGATGAGGGTCGGGACTCCTCAGAGAAATGGGTGTGCTAGGTTGGGAGAGGAAATACACAAGGTGAACCTGGAGCCTCTGGATACGCTGGAGCATGATGCAGTGCTCAAAGAATAAGCACACATGAACACACGAGCACATGCGCGCGCACACACACACATACACCATAATAGGGACATGGCAGAGGAACATGGGATCTGACTAAAAGAATGCCCATTGGCCAAAGAATTGAGCAACAAATTTAATAAAGTAGAATTGGATTATCATCCAAAGTACAAGATAAGTATCCGTGAGTCTGTGGTGGTACAAAGAAAAATCAATCGCACAGATTAACCCAGAGGAGGTAGCAAGTTGCTCCCTACTCAGATTTCCCCAGGAACAGCCAGCTGCGCTGCTCTGCCCTGCAGGAAGTAGATCCGAACATCCTGATCTGGTAGCCATGGGACAAGGACCTCAGTTCAAAGAACAGTGTGGAGCTGCAGGTGTGGCTCAGTCAGTAGGGGCTAGCTTCACACATACAGAGCCCTAGGTTAGATCTCTAATGCTGCATACACGGGGTGTGATGGCACACACCTACAATCCCAGCACTCTGGAGTTGGAGGCAGGAAGATCAAGAATTCAAGGTCATCCTCAAGTACATGCAGAGTGTGAGACCAGCCTGGGCTACATGAGACCCTGTCTCAAAAAGGGGAGGAAGTGTGGAAAGAGGAGAAGATGAGTTTACAGCAGAGAAGCCCAGTAACTAGCACCTCGGCCAGACTGTCAGTCAACACCAGCATCAGTAAGATAAGGAGGTGGTTGATATTTGATTGACAGGATGTTAGGAGGGGAAATGGTTCCCCTCAGTGGGAAAAATATCACACAAGTCCTGATTGAGGGACAGTCTGCAGAAACGCTTGGCCAGTGCTTCTCAGAACAGTCAAGGTCATCAAAAACAGGAGAGTCTGAGACCAGCAGAGTCAAAAGAAAGCTGAGTGTGATGATGCACACATTTAATCTATGCACCTGTGAGGCAGAGGTAGGTGGCTCTCTATGAATTCCAAGCTAGCCAGGGCCATATAATGAGAACCTGTCACAAAATAAACAAAAAGTTTAAAAGGTGCAGGGGCTGGGGAGATGGTTCAGTCAGTAAACTGCTGGCCACACAAACACAAGGACCTGAATTTGACCCTTAGAACCCACAATGAAAGAAAAAAACTGGACATGGCGGTATGTGCTTATAAACCCAGCACTGGCAAGTGGAGACAGGCAGATCCCTGGGCCAGCCTGGCCTAATTTGTGGGTCCCAGGTTCAGTAAAAGTCACCGTCTCAAAAAAAACAAGGTGGCCAGTGTCCTGAAGAAAGACACTCAAAGTGGACCTCTGGCCTCCCTCATACATGCACACACATATGCACCCACACACAAGTGTGGTACACACATGCAAAGTCGCATACACACGCACAGACACATGGCATGATTCCATTTACTTAAAACTTAAGCTGATGCCAACTCTCACCTAGTGACATGGAGGCCAGTGGTCATGTGGGAGTGGAAGGCAGGGCTGGGATTGGAAGGGGAGTCACAGAGGTGTCTAGCAGGCACTGGGTACTTTGGGTATCTTGACTGTGCCTGTGGTTCCCCTGTCGTAGAACAAAGTACATGAAGACATATGCCTTAAGCATGTACAATTGGTGGACAGTCAGTTACACCTCCATAAAGCTGCTTTTCAGAGTAAGTGTATAAAAAGGGAAGGGAAGGCGTGCTGGGTATCTTTAGTGTCAACTTGGCACACCTGGGTTGAGGGAGCCTCATTTGGGGAATTGCCTCCATAGGACTGGCCTGTGGCCATGTCTGTGGGGCATCTTCTTGATTGCTGTGTGATGTGGGAGGGCCCAGCCCACTGTGGGTGGTGCCACCCCTGGATAGATGGGCCTGTGTTGTATAAGAAAGCAGGCTAAGGAGGGGTCAGAGGATCAAGTCAGTAAGCAGTGTTCATCTATGGCCTGTGCTCCATCTCCTGCCTCCAGGTTCCTGCCCTGAGTTCCTACCTTGGGCTCCCTGATGAACTGTGACCCAGGAGATGTGAGATAAAATAAACCCTTTCCTCCCCAAGTTTGTATTGGTCAGAATATTTTGTCACAGCAATGGAGAAACAAACTAGAACAGAACATCTGTGGGGACACAGGATGGTTGTCCCAACCGAGGCTGGGAAGCTAGAAGCCTGCCTTTCCCAGCTCCTTTAGGCTCTGGGCACTAGTGGCAGTTAATTCCTCCTCCCTGGGGGATCCTGGGAAAACAGGCCTCATTAGTTGAGGCCCAGCTCCATGGAAGTTCATGTTTGTTAAAGATTAATGGGGTGTCTCTGGAGTGAGAGTAGAGGGGTCTCCTGGCCTCGTTTCTTCCAAGTCAGCCCCCTGCCATGCTCATGGGCAGCTGGGGGAGCAGGCCACCGCCTGAGAGCACGGAAGGAGAGGCTGAGCAAGCTAATGGGCCTCACCAACCTCCCGCAGCCATCAGGATTCTGCCACAGACCAGTGAGGGAGGGGGAGCTGGCACCTCCAAGAGTCCTGGGCTCTTTCTTATGCAGCCCAGAATTCAAGACCCCAAGCAGTGTGGCTTTGGAAGGAAGGGGTCACCATGAGAAGCCACATGAAGCATGCAGGTGGATCAGCTCATAGGACCACTCCTCTGGATACCCTCAGAGACGTTTCTTTGACATATCTCCAGCTATAGATGGTCTTCTGACCTATGGCTTCCATTTCCAGAAATAACCCCTGGGGTGACAGCCATACAGCCCCCCACATGTATCTGTGGAGTCTTGCTGGGTGTCTTTGAGTTGCATGAAGGCTAGAACTTGATCCAGTAAACTTCCAGCACCTAGCACTGCTTGGAATTCAGTAGGCACCCCGGCTCAGTGTCCTTTCCCACCACCAGCCAGGGGCAGACCTTGCCCTTCCCTCCCCTCCCTAGGTGCCTTGCCTCAGCTCCTGCCATAGACCCTCCTAGGGCCCCTCTTCCTGTTTTCTCCACTCTATGCACACTCAAAAGGAGTTCATATACCACCTGGCTCACAAGGTGCCATGGCCAGCCACTTGCCATCCTTACCCAGGTCCTTCCACCCCTGACGAGTCCCCAGCTCCCCCCACCCAGCTCACCCTACTCTAGCCAATCAAGGATTCATGGCTGCTGCTCCTTAAATTGCCCCAAGCAGAGCCCTGCCTCAGACTGGCTGCCCTTTCAGGTCCCTCTTCAATCCACTTCACATTCATCAAGGCCTGCACAGGCTCCCACCTCCTTCTGAAACTCCACCACAGATCAACACAATGGTGATGTAATTGTGTATGTTCATGTGTGCACATATGTGGGGGGGTGTATGCACACTTATGTGGGGGTATACATATGTGTGGTGCATGTGTATACTTGTATGGAGTGTACATGTGCATGCCCACTGATGTGTGGGTGTACACATATGTGTGGAGTATACATGGCTGTGTGTCCTAGTTTGATTCTTCATTGCTGTGACAAAATAAGCTGACCACTACCAACTTGGGTAGGAAAGGGTTTATTTGATTTATATCTCCCAGGTCACAGTTCATCAGGGAGCCCAAGGTAGGAACTCAGGGCAGAAACCTGGAGGCAGGAGCTGGAGCAGAGGCCACGGAGGAACGCTGCTTACTAGCTTGCTCCCCCTGGTCCCTGCTCAGCCTGCTTTCTTATGCAACACAGGCCCACCTTCGCAGGGATGGTACCACCCACAGTGGGCTTGGCCCTCCCACCTCATTCAACAATCAAGAAGATGCCCCACAGACATGGCCACAGGCCAGTCCTATGGAGGCAATTCCCCAAATGAGGCTCCCTCAACCCAGGTGTGTCAAGTTGACACTAAAGCTATCCAGCACAGTGTGTGCACACTTATGTGGGAGTTACACATGGGAGGGTATACTCGTGTAGGGGGTATGCATCTGTGCACACTTATGTGTGGGATATACACATATGTGGGATATACATGTATGTGCATGTGTACGTGTGTGTGTGCACGTGGAGGCCAGAGGACAGCCTCAGATGTTGTTCCTCAGGTGACATCCCCCTTTGTGTGTTTGTGTGTTTTGCACAGGGTCTCTCATTGGCCTGAAGCTCAGGAAATGAGGGAGAGAGACTGACAGACAAGCTCCCCGAATCCACCTGGCTCTGCCTCCTCAGTACTAAGATTATAAATGAACACGTACCTCCATGCCTGGTTGCTGTTCTTTTTTTATGTTGGTGCTGGGGTTCGAACTCAGGTCCTCATGGTTATATGGAAAGCATTTCATGACTGCTCTGTTTCTCCAGCCCTTATGTAATTTTTAAGGTTGCTATTATTACTATTATTATTATTGTGTGTTTGTTTAATGGGAGAAGGCAATGTGCTATGGCACACGTGGAGATCAGAGGACAAATTTGTGGAGTTGGTTCTCTCCTTCCACCTTTATAAGGACTCCAGAGATTGAATTCAGGCCGTCAGGCTTGGTGGCAATCGCCCTTACCCACTGAGCCATCTCACTGGCCAAGAGTTAGTATTTTAAATAAAAAAGGGGGCTGTGGTGATGCCTTACAGGGCCATATGGAGCCTGTGAGAGGAGAAGGGTCACGCTACCCTGTGTTCCCTTCTGCCTGCAGTCTGAGCTCACACATGGCTGCAAGGCCTTTCCTGGCCACCCTTGCTCAGAGCGCCTGTCTCTCACCCTAGTCTGTTTTCTCCGCCTTCTCAATCAGCCTTTTTGGCTAATTTGCTGCCTGCCTTCATATATCAGCTCCAGGGGAGCGAATGCCATCACCTGGGAGGTGCCGAGGTGCAGTAGTGCTCCCAGCATCTCGTCCTCCCTGGCACACACTGGACTCTCAGGCAGTAGTGAGTGAATGAACGAATGCAAGCTGGAACAGACTCACTCCCTGGACCTCAGAAGATGGATGGAACTGGGACCATTGAACAGGACTTCTCAGGTCATTCAAGGTCATAAGATAGACTCAGGTCCCTACAGGGCACCCCAATATCCCGGTGTTGAGGCATGCTGGTGAGAGAGGCTGCTGCCCAAATCTAGGGATACCTCTGTCCCCCTAAGATCGTCTCAGACCTTGTGTGGGGAGGCTGGCCCCAGCCTGAGTCCATGGAGCTGTCAGGGGAGCTGCTGAGCATACTTCACTCTGGGCACTGCAGGGAAGCCTAAAGGGGGTGGGAATTAGTGATGTTTGCTCAGCAAACACTGGGGCGGAGATGCTGCTGGGAGGCTGTAAGACACACACACACACACACACACACACACACACACACACGAGTGTCAGCTGTCAAATACCTCCAGCCCACCAGGCCTATGGATGGGGCAGCTGTGGCAGAGGTGAAGGGAGACTCAGATCCTTGGGCCAGGGTGAGAAGTAGAGAGGAGGCAGGAAGCAGGATCTTCAGGGGCCCACTTTGCCTTCTACAGAATGAAAGGAAATGCAGGATGCCAGGCCCCTCTCCAACTCAAGCCCTTATCCAGGCAGCCTGAGGCCATGTAGCCTTAGTGGGTCAGACATACGGGGCCCCTCAGAACCCAGTCTATGCATTTTCTTGCTGTATGACCATGAGCAGGTTGCACAACATCTCTGATCCTTGCTTCAGCATACATTAGTAACAAAGTGGCCAGTAACTCTGGTGTGTGCACCTGGGTGCTGATTGACCCCCTGGTTCCATATTCTCTGCTCCTCAAATCCCCATCTGTAAGTTTGGGACTTTCTCCAAATTCAAGTTATTTATAAATAAATAACTGCAGGAAGAACAAGGTATTGAATTCACTAATAAAAATTTTAAAAAGCATTTATCGAGCGCCTGTGCTAAGCATTTTGCTTGCAGTAGCTCCTGTAGTCCTCCCAAACACTATGAGCAAAACTTTCTCCTTCAACACTTCCCTGACACCACAAACATTTATTGAACACCTACTGTATACCAGGCACTGGGCTAGGCATTGAATGTGTTCACACCCACTCTTAAAACCCATAAACAGATTTGCAAATAAATTTGACAGGTAGGATGGAGGCTGGGTTCCATGTGTTGTGGTGCAGACAAGCCTGGGCTTAGCCAGTGCTGGTATTTATGACTGTGTGACACTGAACAGGCAATGCAGCATCTCTGAACCTCCATTTCCTAGTCTTTTAATTGGGACAAATGCTAGGTCTCTCTTCCTTCGGTGGCTATGGCTGTGAAGGTTTAGTCAGGGCACGATATATGTGATCATGGTCGCAAAGAAAGAGCTAAAGCACTTCTTTTTTCTCCTGATAAATGGAACTTACAAGCTGAACCCAAGGGGTTAGGAAGGAAGCAAAGCCATCCTAGCAGCTCCTTCCCACGGACCCTGCACAAGGACAGGGTGGGGTGTGGGTCATGTAATCACCTCAGGGTGGGGCCTGTGCAAGCAAGTAGCAGTCCCCTAGGGAATCTGGGCACCCTGACCCCTTCCACAGGGCTTGGAAGCTGGACAGTAACAGTACCTGGTGTCCCAGAGAAGGATTTGGATGCATCCTTCCAGGGCACCCACTGAGGGTGGCCAAGGCTTCGTAGGCTGACCTTCACCTGAGTTACAACAGATCCGGCCCCAGCAAGTGCGCTACAGCAGGTGGCTGATGGAGTCACTGATAATCTGAAATGGCCAGCATCATACTTGTGTGTTCGTTTTGTGTATACACATAGGTTTCTCTGTGCTAAATACCTGCCCAATCCCTCCCTCCTTAGCCTCTGCCTCCTGCTCTTTCTGTGGCTACCAAGCACTGCACACTTGTCTGGGTGATCAATTCCTACAGGTCTACCCTTTGTACCACCCTCCAAAGCACCCAGAGAAAAAAAGGACTTTTCAACTGCTTTTCCCTCACTGATCTACAATCCACAAAAATGGAGTGGGGATCATCAAGGATGGGAGTCAGAGAAGCAGCATCCCTGGGCAGATGTCAAGGTTACCACTGTGGAGCCCAATCCACTGGACATTCAGGCCACTGCTCAGGGAATGGGGGTGGCTGGAGATTGATTGCCCACTGGCTCCTGGATCTCATTGGCTATAGTTCCTCAGGGCACAGGGTCCTAGTCTCTTAGAGGGTACACACTGGAGGTGTCACATAGGACTGCCATCTATGACAAGGGGATGCACTCACCTCAGCAGCCCCCCTCCTTTCACCTGCCCATATTCCTAGGAGGACCCAGGGCTGCAGCCAGCTCCACTGTAAGTCACACTGTAACCAGCTCTCAAGGGTGGGGGTTCACCAGGTACAGTGCCCAGCCACAGAATCACTGGTACAGCTAATATTACTGTCATGGCAGAATGAGTTCTGCAGATGGTTACTGTGTCCCCACACCCTCCCCAGCACCTTGTGCAACTCAGCTTTCTAATCTTCATTAACACCATAGCTTCGGAGTTCCTCAATCGAGTTCTGAGTCTTATATATTTATCTCTACAGTCTGCTTTAGGAAGAGCCAGGGATCAACAGGAGAAATCTTGTTAGAAAACAGGAGATGAAGAAAGGCACCTAACACCCCTAAAAGGAGGTTTCCCAGGGAAACTATCAACAGACAAGGCTGGGAGCTAAGAGAGCTAAGGCCACAACTACCTTATTCCCCAGCTATACCTGAATCTCACCTGCCAAAGGAAGAGTGCCTGCAGATGAATTGTGGCAGCCCCGTCTCCCAGTCTCTCAGAGTCTGGCACATGGAAGGCTGGGATGTGACTCAGTGGGTAGAGTGCTCCCCTCATATGAGTAGAGCGCAGCGTTCCATCCCCAACACCTCATAAACTGCATGTGGTAGCTCATGCCTGCCATCCCAGCTCTAGGGAGGAGGAGGCAGGAGGATCAGAAGTTCAAGGTCATCCTTGACTACGTAGCAATTTTGAGGCCAGCCCGGACTATATAAGATCCTTTACCCCAAAGAAACAAAAACAGGCAGAAAACAAAGGCATCTGGTATACAGCAGGCACTCAAATACTTACTGTTCTATGAGCGTGTGGCCCAATGAGGCCATAGACTTGTGCTTTAAATAAACACATTCCAGGCAGGGAATGAAGAGAACTTTGCCTGGGCAATTAGAAAACAATCTTTCAGCATTTCAGAAGGCTGAGAACCTGAAACAGCCTTTACACACAGTGATGATCTGCAACTGACTTCACAGAGCAATGGCCAGCACCCATAAGGGTGCAGTGGGGGGGACCTCTGGGCAGATGAGATTCTGTCATCGGGTGCTACAGCTGGCGAGGTCATACTTACAGAAATGTGGCAAGCTGGATGCTCAGGACCCCATTACGACTCAACTCAAGATGTGATTCAGTGGGCAGCATGCTTACCTAGCATGTGCAAAACCCTAGGTTACATCTCTAGCACCAAGTGTGGTGGCTTGGGCCTGCAATTCTAGCACATGGGAGGTGGAGGCAGAAGGATCAGAAGTTCAAGGTCATCCTCCACTACATAGGTAGTTTAAGGCCAGCCTGGGCTAGAGATCCTGTCTTTAAAAAAAAAAAAAATCAGGGGCTGGAGAGATGGCTCAGCAATTAAGAACACTGTTCTTGCAGAAGACCCAGGTTCAAATCCCAGAACCCACATGGCAGCTAACAACTGTCCGTAACTCCAGTTCCAGGGGATCCAAAATCCTCTTGTATATGGGGTTGGAGAGATAGTTCAGCAGTTAAGAGCACTGACTGCTCTTGTAGAGGACCCAGGTTTGACTCCCAGCCCCTACATGATGGCTATGAACCATCCTTTAACTCCAGTTTCAGGGGAATCCAAAGCCCTCTTCTGACCTCCGCGGCATTGCATGACACGGATGCACTCACATACATGCAGGTGATACACTCATACACATAAAATAAAAATAATAAGTAAAATAAAATAAATTTTTTAAAAATCTACTTAAAGGAGTTTGTGATTAAAGAAATCCTATTCAAACAAAGGTAATCTGAACTCAAAAGTGGCTGAGTGATTTGGTTCTATTTTCCCATTATCCATGTGTGGAGGTTCTTCTGTTGTATCTGTCTGATGGCTACTAAGAAATGTAGGCTGCTACTGTGCATCTTTCCAATTCCTTCTTAAACATCAGGTGAGATCCTTATGCCATGGAAACTCACATCTCTATGTTAGGATTCCTTTTAGGGGACACTGTTTGTTACATACAAGGACTCGCCTTCCTTAAACACCTGGCGCTCTGTCTGTGGGTCTGGAAGCTCACACGGAGGTGAGGCTCCTTTGCTTTATTTAAGGGGCTTTGTAGGGCTGGACAGCACAGAGCAGGGGAGGCCCAGCCCATCCCACTCTAACCAGGAGGGAGGAGAGCCCAGGCTGACTCCCAACCATCCCTCTGTCCTCACCCTAACCCAGCCTTTCGGCTCAGAAAAATCAGACATTGTCCCTGCTAGCGTCCCACCGATGGCTCTCTCTGCCCCAGTCTAGCCCACCCACTGCAGTTTGCAGCCAGAGAACGAGGTGGTTTTTTTCAGGCCCAAGAATGACTCCTGATAATTGAGGCTCCTGCCTGCTATTTCTCTGTCTTCTATTTTATCCGAAAAATGCCTGGCTGTAATTGCCCATCCTTGGACACGCAGAGGGAGCCAGCCCTTCTCCTGTTCATACTCCCAATTGGGCTATTACTGCCCCAGCCCACTTTCCCTTAAATGGCCCCTGCTCAATTTGTCCACATTTTCTAGAAGATTCATCTCTCTCTGTCTTGGGTGGAAGATGTGAAAGCTGGCTTTGTCTGTCTGGGATGGAAGGCAGTAAGATTGCTTATCACTTTTTTTTTTTTTAATGAAAAACTTGGCTGATCTGTTGTTCCCATTTTGTAGACAGGGAAACCAAGGCTGGTAATTGACTGTCCTAATCACTAAGGCAGGATGGAAGCTGTTTCAGATAATAGCAGGGAAGGCAGGTGAGAGGGCTCAGTGGATAAGGGTGCTTGCAGCCAAGCCCAAAGACCTGAGTTCCATCCCTGGAACCCACATGGTGGGAGGAGAGAACCAGATATTAGCAGGTGCCTAAATACAGGCTCCTGTCCACAGCCCAATAAAACCGCAGAAAGCAGGCCACGTTCTCACTCAGAGCTCATGTTGCTGGGCAGAACTTGCTTCTGTGATAGAATTTTTACCTGTTCCTCCATTAGTTTGGTTCTTGGGACTCCAAGTTAAGTCTGATGACCTGAGTTCAATCCCCAGAACCCACAAGATGGAAGAAAAGAACCCACATGGCAGCTAACAACCATAACTCCAGTTCCAGGGGAATCTGACGCCCTCTTCTTACGGTGGAAGACACAGGTCTTACATGACACGGATGCACTTACAAAAACATGCAGGCAATACACTCATACACATAAAATAAAAAATTTTATATATTTTTAAAAAACAGTGTGTTGCTGGGTGTGGTGGCTTTAGGCCTGTCATTTCAGACTCCAGTGCTGAGGCAGGAGGATTGCTGTGAGTCTGAGGCCATGCTGGATTACAGTGTGAGACCCTGTCTCAGTAAAAGCCAATAATTACATGCCATTGTAGATTTGAAATCCAGTCTATTAACTTTAACAGAGGGGTTCTCATCCTGGTTTGCAGTTTGACCCCAACCTGCCAGGTCCCCAACATTTAAAGCATTAAGTTTGTTTATTTGTTTATTTATTTGTTTGTTTATTATTTATTCATTCAGGAGACATGCAAGCCACACACTAGTTTATAGAACAATTTGCAGGAGCTGTTTTTGTCCTTCCACCATGTGAGTCCCAGGGATCGAACTCAAATCCTCAGGCTTGGTGGCAGGCAGCTTTACCAGCTGAGAATCTTTGATGGGTGCTGACATTCACAGACAGGACCCCCAGGAGCAAAAGAGATGGTCCAGGAGATGCTAGCCGGCTTGTCCCCTCTGGGATTTAGGGCTTCTGGCTCAGGCCCCTGTGCATCCCTGGCCTGCACCTCTCCCCAGCGCCTCGCTCTGCTTTCAGGCCCTGTGACAAAGCCCACACTGGCTGTAACATCTCTATCGCCTGTCACCGAGCTGCCTTCACACCTATTTTCCCTTCCCACCCACGTGCCTACGAACCCACAAGGAGAAACCTCTATGGGATGGAATGGAAAGGGGGTGGGGCCCGGACCCGGGAGCCTCCCCAGGCTGGAAGGCGGGGTCCGGTCCTCTCTCCTCCCCTCCCCCTCCGGATTCTCCCCAGCCTCGAGGATCATCGCTGAAAGAAATACTTTGCCGGGATGTTGGGTCTTTGTTGGGGCGGAGGAGGGCGCAGCATAAAGGGGCTGAGAGGGTGAAATGGGGGTGCGGGTGGAGAGAGGGGGCGGGGAGGGGAAGAGGACGGATCCTCCGTGTCTAAAGGGGAATTAAAGTGCTTTTACCGGAGTGAAGAAATCAGCTGAAGAATGGGCCGAGAACAAAAGCCGAAAGTCTGCGCGCAAGGCCGGTTGAATAGGCCCCGATCCCCTTAAGTTTGTAAACCCCCTCCCGGCGCCCTAAGCCGGCCTTACTAACTTCGCGGAGAACAAACGCCCGGGAGGAAAAACAGAGCCGGGGGAGGGGAAAGGGGGACGGCAGGACCAGAGCCCGAAAACCCTAAAATAAAAGGTAATCCCTCGGCACTTTGCCCTCCTGGAGCCTACCGGGGGTCTGATTAAAGGTCCCGGATGAAGCCATCCTTCCATTCACATGCAAGGAGCGGGATTTACAAGAAAAGAGAGGGGAAGAATAGGCGGACAGGAGAAAAGGGGAATTATTTGTGTCCCCTAATGCCGGTTAAGCACTCTTCTTTGAGGCCCACCAGACAAGACAAGACTCAGAACTCGAAGAGAAATTTAGGCCATCCCCCCACACACACCCTGCCCCATTGGCCTCCCCACAGCCCAGGGCAGAATTTACACACACACACACACACACACACACACACGCACAACACAGCACAGCACAGCACAGCACATAGATGCAACAGCGTGTTGGACCAGGCCATTCTCACAGGAGAATAGCAATTAACCTTAGGTCCTTGGCTGACAGTGAGCTAATCAAACCAGGCCTTCCCATTCTCTCTGAGCCAAGAGCTGGTGGCCTAAGTTGCAAACAGTTCAGGATGCAACTGCAAGACCCTGAGGTTCCAGCATCCTCAGGGGGACAGTTGCTGTGGCTTCCTAAGGATGTCCAAGAAGCTGGCAGAGGTCCTGCCCATCCCTTCTGTTCAAAGATGCCTTGCCAACTCCTGCCTCAGGACCTTTGCACTCGCTAGGCCTCCATCAGGGCCTTGCTCCTGCCCCTTTGGCAGAGTTAGCTTGCAACTCAGATGGGAGAAGCCAAAATCTTCACCAACCTGACCCTCCCTCTCCCAAACCACCACCTTTCCTTGTTCCTAGCTCTCAAAAGACCTTGAGACCTGGTCATTTACAGTTCATGTAAGTTATACTAAATGTGTGAAATATCATTTATGATTCATAAGATATAAATAAATGTATAAATGAGAGTGTGAACGCAGGCCGTGTGGAGGGAACACATTTCTCAGTGCACTTGTTCAGGATCCATCTTCAGCAAAGGGATCGGGGGAGGCAGTGGCTGCTCCTGACGGAGGAGGTGGTCACCAGAGGCAGACACTTGAAGGTCACACCCAGACCCTAGTTCCTGTTGCACTCTGCATTCTGGCCCACCACGTTGTGACCAGCCTCCCCACATTCTTCTGCTGCTCTGCTCTGAGCTGCTCCACTATGTCCTCCCCACGATGAACTGCAACCCTCGGAGACCATGAGCCAGAACAAATCCTTCCTCTCTCAAGTTGTTCCTGTCCAGTATTTTGTCACAGTGACACAAGAGTAACGGTACACTCAGCATCAAGGAAATCTTTATAGAAGTCATTTTCTCTCTATTACCAAAACAGACTGCGAGCTGCTGGGGTCCCACATGCCTGGCGAGCTCCCTACCATGGAACCACACCCAACCCTGTGTCTTATTTAAGGCTAAGCTCAAGAAATCACTTTACATTTGTACTCCTTTTCACTGAATCTAAAACAATGAATAGTCACCACAGGAAACAGAAAACAAAGGACACAAAAAATTACTTGTAATACTGTCCACTGGAGGAGACCATCAATGACATTCTAGTGTAGTACGTGCCTAGCTTTATGTGCCTACATACCTACACACACATGAACACACATACTACACATAAACACATGCATCACACATACTACACATATATACACTGACAGATACACATACATCACACATACCACACATACATACATATACAAGCATGCACAAAGGTGCATGCACACAAAGACATGCTATGTACATGCATGCATAAACAAGCATGCACAAAGGTGTACATGTGCAGACACACATGCTACATACATACACACACATGCACATGCATACAAAACACATGCATGTGCACACATGTGTGCACACATATACACATGTACAGACACATGTGCTGCACACCTATACATACATGCATGCACACGTACATACATACCACACACAGACAAATCTATATCCAAATATAAAGTTCTAAGTTGTTTGTTTTGTTTTGTTTGTTTTATTGAGACAAGGTCTAAGGTAGCTCAGGCTGGCCTCAAATTCACCCAAGGCTAGCCTTGGACTCCTGCTCCTCCTGTCTCAACCTCCTGAGGGCTGGGCTTACAGATATGCACCACATGGCCGACATCTCATTTTTGATGGCCATGTAGTGTTCAGCTTAATAGGGATGTGGATGTCTCTAGTGCTTTAAAATAACGAAGAATCAAGTGAAGTCTCTGCATGTCTCAATTTTTCCCTTGGAGTAGATCCCTAAATAACAAAGCCACACTCATCCAAAAAGTCCACCTTAGAGCTCAGGGTATTGTCATGGAGAACCACTGCAGGTGTCAGAGAGGGCTGGGCAAAGCCACAGTAACAAACTGCCCCAGGGAGCTTTGACCTTCAGTGTTGAGGTCCCAGGATACAGCATCCTTCACATGATCAAAGACCCATATTCCTTCTGGGGGCCTGGAAGGCTAAGAACTGGACACTGGGGAGCCTTGAGGGTCTCCATAGGAGACTCCCAAAGCCAAGACACATGGACAGAAAACTCCGCCTCCTCCCTCTCCTCCTCCTCCTCTTTTCTTTATCTCCCTCCTCTTCCTCCTCTATCCCCTTCCTCCTCCTCTTATATATCCTTCTCTTCTCCTTCTTTTGCTCCTCCTTTTCCTCCCATTCTTTCTCCTCCTCCTGTTCTTCCTCCTCTTCCTCCCTTTACTCCTCCTGTCATCCTTCCTTCTTTCTCTCCTTGGAGACGAGGTCTTGCTATGTTACTTAGGCCAGTCCCAATCTCCTAAGCTTAATGATCCTCCTACCTAGTCTCCTAGATAGCTAAGACTAAGGACACAGCCACCCTACTCATCCTGGCTAGGAATGGAGCCTAGTTCTCATTTCAAAGTAGACTCTGGAGGTCTCAAAGCATCAAAGCAGGGGCTCGGCATCTTTGTATCGGGCTTCTTAATCTTTAACCATCTTGTTTTCCTTTGTGCTTTTTATATTTTAATCACTAAACCTACATTTTCTGTAGTTGCTGTGGCTAGTTATTTTTCTCAGTGCTGTCATTAAGTACCTAACAAGCAACATAAGAGAGGAAAGGCTCATTTCCACTCACAGTTCAAGGATACAGTCCTTCATGGTGGGGAAGGCGGGAGACAGGAGCCTGAGACTGCTGGCCACGTTGTATCTGCAGTCAGGAAGCAGAGAGATGAACGCTGGTACTCAGCTCACTTTCTCCTCTTTATTCAGTCCAGGACACTAACCCATGGGGTGGTGCTGCCCAGAATTAAGGTGGGTCTCCCCGCCTCAATTAGCCTAATCTAGACAATCCCTCACAGAGCCGAGTCTCCATGGTGATTCAGATCCTGTCAGATTGAGTGTTTTTTCTATTTTACTTATTATTTTTATTTTATGTGTATGACTGTTATTACCTACATGTGTGTAAGTGCACTCATGCTGCGCAATACCTGCGGAGGTCAGAAGACACTGGATTCCCTGGAACTGGAATTACAGATGGTCGTTAGCCACCATGTGGGTGCTGGGAACCAAACCCAGGTTCTCTGGAAGAACAGCCAGTGCTCTTAACTGCTGAGCCATCTCTCCATCCCCCAGCTTGAGTCTTAATCATCACAGCTGATCACTCTACTCTTAGTACATCTCTCTCCCATCAGCACAAAGCCTCTTCTCAGTTATCAGAATACCATTTCCTGTGTATTCTCTAAGCCACACACAGCTTGAGGCCTCAGGTCTGTTAAATGGCATCAACTGTTTGGGTCTGTGCAGTCATTGCCCAGGTTGACTGATAGAGCCTCTTGGCTCCTACAGCCCCATGCACGTCTCGCCACCCCCACCCCACCCAGAGGCACCGAAGCCAGTTTACCCTCCTCAGGCCTCTATGTTTGCATCTGTTTGGTTTGCTTTTCTGGAACCTTGTGTAAATAGACTCACACAGAAAAACACAGACACACAAACAGGAACACACACAGAGACATACATACATACACATACGTGCACTGAGAAACACATGTACACATGTACCTATGTACACATGCATGTGTATACATTCACATGCACATATACACATACGTACGTGCCCACATGCACACTCACTGAGTCTGAGGAAGAAAATTTTGGCCTAATGAGGTAGAGGAACCATCGTTCAGGCCACCTAACTTTTCCACCTGTCCGGGTCTCAGCAAGGGAAGAGGATCAGAGTTGGGACACGTGGCTCCTTGAACAGAGGCCTCTTTCCTTACCGAGGCCTGTGAGTACACACATACACACACACACACACACACACACACACACACACATACACACACACGTGCATTCATGCACATGCACACCTCAATTACACCTCAGCAAGCAGAGCTGATGGAAGCTGGATTGATTCAAAGATAACAATTAGAGGATGACTTTAATCCCTGCTGTGATTGCGACACACAGTTTATTTTTAATTTGTATCCCTAATAAAAAATAATAATTAAAAGAGCTGGCAAACTGCAGCTTTAGCTGAGAAATTAGATTTATGCCACCCACCTCTCCCCCATCCAGATTGCAATTCACTCTTCTGCCTCCCCACTCACCTGCTCTGAAGCCACAGACCCCACTTGAACTATAGAGATTCATTAATTAAAAGAGGTGGGAAGTGAACTTTTTTTAGCATCTGTTATGTGCTGAGCAGGACCCAAGTATGTTCCTACAGATTAGTGCATTTAGCCCTAAGGGCAGCCCATGAAGACAGGACCCCAGCTTCCTCTCACTTTATAGAGGCGAAGACAGGTGCAGGCTCTTGCTGAGGTTGGTGGAACACAGGGCTGGTCTGATGGAGTTCGGTCTGTGGGCCAGATTCATTCCTCAGAGTTCCTCTCCCAGGCACATGTATTCAGTCTGCCCTCCTTCACCAAAATGCACAACTGTCCCAACTTCCTTCCCACTGGTTTCCAACTTCAGCCAGAGTATGACACTGATGGCCAGGAGAAGGACAGAGCAGGACCCGGGTTTGGAGCCTGGCTGATCTCTAATAGGATGACTGGGCCAGTGAGGATGAGATTAGCCCAGGGTGGGGACTGTGGAGGGGGATGAAAAGGAAAGAGAGGAGAGGGAGGAGGGTGTGGAAGAGGAAGAGGAAGAGGAGATGATCAGAGGAGAGGGAGGAAAGAGGCCTTGGAGGCTACTCAGTCTCCAGTCTGTTACTCCAGGATATCTCTGCTCCATGAAGTTGCTGGTGTGTATGTGTACGTGGGGGTCCACATGCATGTATGTGCCTTTGGAGGCCAGAGGTTGACAGGCATCTTACTCTATCACTCTCCACTGTTTTGAAATGGGATCTGTTGCTGAACCTGGAGCTCATGGATTCAGCTAGAACACCTGGCCTGTGAGCTCCAGGGATCTGCCTGCCTCTCCATCCCCACACCACCACACCTGGCTTCTAACATGGGTGCTGTGGGTCTGAACTCATGCCCTCTTCTTGCATGGCAAGCACTGACCAGACCATCTTTCCAGCCCCAGTTTATAAACTGTGCAGACTCGTATGTGACACAGCTACACTAAGATCCCAGACAGTCTAAGAGAATCAGAACTTTCCTGAGAGGTGAGAGACTTCCATGGGAAGAGGCAGGGGACTGGACAAACTGAGCTCCTGATCCTCTGAATGGGTTGGAGACACTGCCCTGGGGAAGGCTGGGCTCTGCCCTTAGTGCTGAAAAAATCCAGAGCCTGCCCCAGAGCGTCAGAATCAGAACTCAGTACCTCTTTGTTCACTCTGCCTACTTATCTTGAACCTCAAGTACAGGGGTTGTAACTGGACAGAACCTCTGGAATTTGGACTGTGGCTCCACCCCACCCTCCATCCAGCACACAAGGGTCCACCTGAATCCTGTCCCTTAACGGTGATCAGCAGGTAACTGGGCTTCACAAGCCCTTCTACAAAGAGAGGTTGTGAGTCCTCTGGGGAACTCAGTATAGCTGTAACATCAGATCCAAGACACCACCAATCCCCTGCCACTAGATAAGGAAAAAGTCCAGTCCATACCAGAACAGAAAATTCTCCCATGCATTAGTGAAGGAGACATGTGTCTTCTCAGTCTGGTTATAGGGGAAGTCAGATCTCAGACCTTCGCGATCTAAGATCATTTCATTTCTACCTCAGCAAAGCCAAGACCAAGTTAAGGAGGCAAAGGATCAGCTGGTTTGTGTTTAATCTAGAGTGTGACATAGTGATTTGTTTGGGGCTGATAGAAACAATGGGATGTGCAGGTATTTGGGAGCTAAAGAGACCCACTGAATGTGATGCCACCCATCACTTTGGGCAGGTGCACAGGAATGGCCTGACCCTGGCTTGGTGTGCAGTGGGTGAGAAGCAAGCCAGTCACTTCCTCTCCATATAGCCTTCTGTCTGCCCTCCAGCACATGCTCCTTACAAACACTCTTCTTGCTCAGTCACCTACAAATGCTGGCCATTCTGTCCCTCTTTGAGGAGGAGTCGTTTGTCAATTGTGATGCCAGTGAGTGGAATCCTTTGAACCATTAAATTGACATTTCTGTAGGTCAAACCCTAGCCATCCCCAACAGCAGATGTAAACACCTGGCACCCTCTCACTCAGCCTCTCCAGAAACAAGACCCCTAGTTTCTGAAAGGTAACCTTGAGGAAGTGAGAGGCTCGTTCAGTAAAGGACCTGTGTTTGATCCCCCAAAACCCACATTTGAAAAAGCCAGGCACAGAAGCTCGCACTTGTAATCCCAGCACTGGGGGGCAAAGATGGGCAGATTCCTGGTGCTCGCTAGCCAGCAGATCTAGATTAATCAGTGAGAAATTCTGTCTCCAAAAAAATGAGGTAATGAGGGCTGGAGAGATGGCCCAGTGGTTAAGAGCACTGGCTGCTCTTGCAGAGGACCTGGGTTCAGTTCCCAGCACCCACATGGAGGGTAACAACCACCCTAACTCTAGTCCTCATCACCTGATATGAGACGCTCAGACACTGACAGACAGCACCTGGAGTTCTCCACACTCTCACCCATCACAAGGTGGAGGCTGGCAACTCAACCATTTTTCAAAGGAGAAAAAAACAAGAATATCCTGCTGTCATACTCAGCTACAGACTGGTTTAAGTAATTACGTCATTGTCTCTTGTCTGCTCGCCTAATCATGCCAGTATTTGCTCCCCCAACACCCACCCCATGGCTGCTGCTTCGGATTGGGAGGAGGAGGCAAACAGCCTGAAGGATGCTCCTGAGTCTCCCTTAACTTCCTCACAGATACAGAGAACTGGATGGGCCGGGCAGCTCCCCCTGTGTGGCACAAACACAAAACCTTAATTAAAAATAATTGCTACCCCCTCCCCAGAATTAAGAGTGTGATGTTAGGATTCATTTTAAGAAAGGCAATTTGATGCCAATAAATTACAATTATAAAAACTTCATTAGAGTCAAGAGCAATCTCTCCGCCACTGTCCTAATTACACATTGTGGGGATAATGAATGCTAATATTTAATGCTCGATAATTACCAGGATCGAAAAATAAAACACGATAATCATCATTGTTATTGTTATCAATAGTACAGATATTTTGACACGGCTAATCTCCACTTGGATGAGGTTATGTTGGGTGTGGGTGGTGGAGAGGAAGCCTGGACAGGTCTCAGCTCCTTGTTCTGAAACACGTTCACGCACCTGCACTGTTCTAAGCTTTCGCTATATTATCACACTTCAACTTATGAAAGCCGAGGCAGGCACTATTTCAAGCTTCATTGGATGGGGAGAAAACTGAGGCACAAAAGGGTAGATAGATGAGTCCAAGATAAAATTTTAGATTTCTTTGTCCTCGGTTAGAAGCAATCTCTTCTCCCTCCCCTCTCCCCATCTTTACTAAGACAAGCAACCCAGTGCAGGATGGGTGTCTCGCTCCTTACAGACAGTCAGAATTGAAGGTTTAAATCTAAGACTGGTCTTCACTGGCCAGGAGATCGCTTTGACCTCCTTCCTAAATATTGAAGGAGAGAGGTTGTTTTCATGTTTGGAGAGACTCTGTTGCTGTGATAAAACACTGACTAAACCAATTTGGAGAGGAAAGGGTTTATTTGGCTCACACAGTCCATCATCAAGGGAAGCCAAGGCAGGAACTCGGGGCAGGAACCTGGGGCACAGGCCATGGAGGAACACAGCTCAAGGCTTGCACATTCGGCCTGTGCTCAGCCTGCTTTCTTATACAACACAGGCCCACCTGCCCAGGGGTGGCACCACCCACAGTGGGCTGGGCCCTCCCCACATCACTCGGCAATCAAGACAATACCCCACAGATGTGGCCACAGGCAAAAGCAACGGAGGAAATTCCTCAATTGAGGTTCCCTCTAACCAGGTGTGTCAAGTTGACAACTAAAGGTATCTGCACAACCACCATTCACCACCTTGCACAGGTACAGAAGGGCCTTTCTCTCCCACCTACCCTGGGGTTTCTGGTGTCTTAGCGGAAGCCACTCTCTAGCTCTTTAGTGAGGCCATCCATAGCTCCCTAGTGCAGGGAGAGAAAAAAAAATTGCTGTGTGACAAGAAATTGAGGCTGTGCAGCCAAACTGCCTACTTTCGGTTCCTGACCGTCTCTCAGGACTTTGACTGCATCCTTCCACACTTCTGTGCCTCTGCTTTCTCCCCACCCAGTGAGGCTTGAAATAGCATCTGTCTTGGGTTTCATACGTTTGTAAGTGTGGTAATATATTGAAAGAGCTTAGAATGTGCAGGTGCATGAATGTGTTTTGTTTTTTGTTTTCTTTTTTTTTTTTTTTTTTTTTTTTTTTTGGAGACAGGGTCTCCTTGTAGCCCCAGCTGTCCTGGAACTCACTATGTAGACTAGGCTGGCCTTGAACTCACAGAGATCCACCTGCCTCTGCCTCCCAAGTGCTGGGACTAAAAGCATGCGCCACCACATCCAGCATGAATGTGTTCTTGAACTATCAGTTGAGACCTGTCTGGGTGTCCTCTCCACCACCCACATCCAATATAACCTCATCCAGCCCCTACACCAACTGAGATAGCCCAAAACACTCTCTCCCCACCCCCACCCCCTCTCCCAGGCCACACTTCTTCCTGTGGTGTGGACACAGCCCCAGTCATGTCCTTCATGCCTCTGCCATCTAATCCCTCATTTTGCCCTCCTTAGAATTCCTTATTTCTATGATTTTTTGGTTGTTTTGTTTGTGTGTGGCTTTTTGGGGGGAGGGGAGCATTGAAACAAGATCTCCCTGTAGCCCCCCCAGCTGACCTGGAGTTCACTATGTAGACCAGACTGACCTCAGTCTCAGAGAGATCCATCTGCTTCTGCCTCTCAAATGCTAGGATTAAAGGCAAGCTCCACCATGCCTGGCTATTTCAATGTTTTACTGTTTACATTATAACTCATTGGAAAGGAAGGCTTACATATTGCCCCATCTTTGTGTCCCACCCATCTCCCAACAACCCCTAACATAACACTCAGTGTCTCCATATGTGTTTGTTGGATTTCAAGAATACAAAGAGGCTGAGGTTGTGGCTCGGTGGGTAGAGGGGGCTCGTCTAGCATTCACAAGGCCCTGGTTCCATCTCCAGCACCAAATAAACCAAGCATGGTGGTGCAAGCCTCTAAACCCAGCTCGGGAGGTAGAGGCCAGAAGATCAGGAGTTTGAGGTCAAGCTTGACTACGTAAAGACTTAGAGGCCAGCCTGGACTACAAAGATCCTTTATAAAAACAAAAACAAGGGGAATGCAGAGGAAGTCTTCCCAGTGTTTCTTTCTTATTAATTTATTCATTCTGTGTATGTGGATGTGCCACAGGGTACTGTGGAGGGCAGAGGACAACTTGCAGGAGTCAGCTCTCTCTCCTTCCATAAGGATCCAAGGGACGGAATTCAGACCTTCAGGCTTGGTGACAAGTGCCTTTACCTGCCGAGCCACCTCGCCAGCCCTACTTTTTAAAATTCCGACCCCACAAGTACTAGAACATTTAGAAAACATAAACACATATAGAGAAGGAAAATGTGAGCTGTACTCCACAGCCAAGAGGCGGCCACTGTGGACGTGTCTCTGCCTTGTCCTCCAAGTCATTTTAGGCAGAGTCGCACACAGACTTTGGGCATAGCTGGTCTCGCTCACATGCTTGTCACGTGCCCAGTGCTCAGTTGGCCACTGGCATCATCTTATTTCACCCTGACAACTCACACAGCGGACGTTTGCATCTCCAGCACACGGATGAGGAAATGGAAGCAGAGAGACACACAGAACGTGCCCAGCTGGCTTGACAGAGGGGCATCTCCCACGGTGCCTGGCCTCGTGAGACCACCACCAAGGTTGTCTGTTTCAGCAGACGTTTAACCATGGCTGTTTCCCATTCTGTTGGATTATTTGAATAGTTTACACAGTCATCCATTGTGTGTGAGAACTGCCATTTGCCCTCCACCCCTCCGACTGGACTTTTTTTCACCATAACATACAATCTTCAAGGACCATTCTTGTCTATAAATTTTTGCCCAGATCTTATATATTTCCTTAGAGTGCTGTCTGAGGACTGGGATCATGGAGGCAGAGGAGGTGAGCATGTCAGACCACTGTTTTATCCCTTATTTTTTATTATTTTTATTTTATGTGCATGAATGTATTACCTGCATGTATAAGTGCACCTGTGTCATACAATGCCCTCAGAGGTCAGAAGAAGGCATCAGATCCTTTAGAACTGGAGTTGTTATGGACAATCATGAGCCACCTTGTGGATGCTTGGAACCAACCCAGGCCCTTTGGAAGAGCAGTATGTGTTCTTAACCGCTGAGCCATCTCTCCAGCCCCTTAACTACTTTCTTGGGGTATAACTGATATACGAAGTAAAATAACAGATTCTAGGTTCAAGAGTCAGTGAGTTCTGATCCATGATCTATGGCCTGGAATCTTAGCATAAGTTCCCATCACCCAGAAGGAACCTCTGGGAGGCCCACCTTGCCCCCCTGCCCTTTCCAACCCAGGCTATCAAGTTCTGCTTTCTGTTGCCATACTTTATCTTTTCTACAATTCCACAGCAACAGACTCATGTCTTATAAACAACCTTTTCTTCCTGGCTTTTTTAAAAATTTATTTCTTTTTTAAAAATCTATTTCTTAAGTGTGTGTGTGTGTGTATGTGTGTGTGTGCACTACATGTGTGCAGGTGCCTGAGGAGGTCAGACAACGACTTTGGACGAAGAAAGCATCAGAGCCCTTGGAGCTGGAGTCACAGGTGGTTGTGAGCTGTGTAACATGGGTGATGGGAAATGAACTCAGGTCCTCTGGAAAAGCAGTCAGTGCTCTCAACCACTGAGCAATTTCTCCAGCCCTCTTCCTGACTTCTTTCTTGTCCATCCTACCATGCTTCTCAGTGACTCATTCCTTTTCGTTACTGTGTACTATTCCATGAAATGTGTGTGTCACCACTTGATGCCCATGGAATTTGAGTACAATGACTTGACTCATTAAATTGGGAGAGTTTTTTCTATTTTCTAGATACACTGCCCCTCCCAACAGAGCTCCTCAAGAAGTGGCCAGTGAGCCACTCTCCACTCAAACTAGGTATCTGAATGTGAGTGAAACAGATTGTCTGAGAGACGTCTAAAGGCTCCACTTGCGCCTGTATCTCTCGGGATTGCATCCTTAGTGTCTAGCACAGAACTTGCCACGAAAATTATTTGGAAGGGCTCATCTGTTTCATGTATGGAAATGTAATGAAACAAATACACAGAAATATGAGTGGAAGGGATAAAGAAGATGTAATACAGGTAAGATGGGAAGATGGTAGCTCCTGTGTAAATTTGAGATTCTGCCTATGAGAGAAAGCACGCTCTGTGTCTTTCTGAATCTGGCTGGTTTTGCTTGACGTGATGATCTTCAGTCCCATTCATTTTTCTGCAATGACATAATCTCATTATTCTTCATGGCTGAATAATACTCCATGGATTATGTGTGTAGGTATGTATATATACATATGCACACATGTGCCACATTTTCTTAATATACTACAGCACTTAATCTGTAACTTGGCTATTATCAATACTGCAGCAGTAAGAGTGGGTGGACAGGGGCTGAGAGCTGCTCAGTGTGTAAGAGCACTTGCTGCACAAGTAGGAAGACCTGAGTTCAAATCTCCAACACCCATGTGTAACTCCAGCATTGGAGGATTGGAGACAGGTGGATCCCAGCAGTTCCATGTCAGCCAGCCAGTTCCATCTGTTGGCCGAAACAGTTCCAGGGTCAGTGAAAAACCTTGTTTCAAAAAGTAAGGTAGAGTGTTGGGGGAAGATACCCACTGTCCTCTGGCTTCTACATACAGACACATGCTCATATACACCTTACCACACCACTCACCATACACACACACACACACACATACTGTAGTGTGCAAACAAAAGGGGCAGGGGATTGTGATCCTTTTCTCAAATAGAGGCATTAACAAAGCAATTCTGTCTAGGTTAGAGCAGTGTCTCCCTGACTTCCAGCCTTCAGCCAGCATCTGAACCTCCCAGGGAACTTGTTCAGACACCAATTCCTGAGTCTCAAATCAGACTCCGGCCTTGTAGGTCTCAGGTGAGAACATGCATTTTCTCAGGAACTCCAGGCTGATCCCACTGATAATCTCCAAGAGCCACTGTGAGCTCTGGGAAGGGCCTGTCAGCTCTATCAGTGACCAGTGGGCTGGGAGGTCACTCTCCTATCCATTGAGACTATGTCTGTGATCGCTCAGAAGCACCTGCACGCTGCGTCAAATCCATTCCCACCTGACCATTCCTCTACCTTATCATCCCTCCAGCATCATCTGCCTCTTCCATGTACCCATCTGCAGCACCCAAAAGGGTCTCCTGAATCCTGGAGCCCTCTGAATGAATATAGGATGGTGGTGATGGTGGTGATGGTGATGATGGTAGTGATGGTGGTGATGATGGTGATGGTGATGATGGTAGTGATGGTGGTAATTATGATGATGGTGGTGATGGTAGTGATGGTGGTAATGATGATGATGGTGGTGATGGTGATGATGGTGATGATGGTAATGATGATGGTGATGTGTGACAATGGTGATGATGGTGATGATAATGGTGATGATGGTGATGACGATGATGGTGATGATGATGATGATGGTGATGATGGTAATGTGTGACGATGGTGATGATGGTGATGATAATGGTGGTGATGGTGATGATGATGATGGTGATGATGGTGATGATGGTGATGATGATGATGGTGGTGATGGTGATAACAATAACCAGTGCACACACAGAATGCCAGGCATGTTCATCTGTCCTCTGTATGACCTAGAATCACCCATGATCCATCACAATCTCCCAGACAAGTTCTGGAGACCAAGCACTCTACAAACAGTTCAAATAAGCCTTACAGTGCAAACAAATGGAGAAGCTCTGTCTGGTGTAGCCCAGGCTGGCCCCAAACTGGAGGATGACCTTGGACCCCCTAATCCACATCCAGAGTGCATGCCAGACCAGCACTCTGTCAACTGAGCCAAAAACCCAGCCCCATTTTTTAAATCTCCACATTATAAAGGGGAAACAGGTTCTGAGAGGCATAGACCCTTACCCAGGGTCACACAGCTAGGTCGTTCAGGGTCAAGCTCCCCAGAGCGCAGGGAATAGTGTCAGGTCTCACTGTTAGGGAGAGGAGACAAGCAAACCAGCAGAAGCCCCTGGGCGGTTCTGAGGTGGATAAAAATAGCCAAGGATGGGCGGCCAGCGATCAGCGTCCTAATTTACGGCTCCCAGAGTCAGCAAGGCGGGCTTGAGCGGCAGGTGAGGACAATGTAATTAAGGAATTAAAAGGTAATTTCCAGCAGCAGCGACTTGCAGGGCCCACGATCGCCTAATTGATGGAGCTGTGCTTGGTGCGGCCCACGCGGCCTCTGCTGCCCTAGCGAAACAAGCGCCAGGCTAGGGACCCTCTGCAGCCTAGGTGAGTATGTGACTCTATTGGTCATCCCTCCTCCTCCCTCTCCTCCTCCCCATTCCTCCTCTGCCTCTTCCTCTCCTCCTTCCATTCTTTCTCTCCCTCTCTCATTTCTCCCCCTCCCTCCCTCTCCTCCTCTCCCTGACTCTCCTCTTCCTCCTCTCCCTCTCCTCCTTCTCCTCCTCTCCCTGACTCTCCTCTTCCTCCTCTCCCTCTCCTCCTCCCTCTCCTCCTCCCTCTCCTCCTCTCCCTGTCTCTCTTCTTCCTCCTCCCCCCTCCTCCCTCCTCCTCCTCCTCCGCAGCTTGTTCATTACTCTCTCTTCTCCACCCCTTTCCCCAGATTTCCATCCCTGTCTCCCATTTCCCACCACTCTAGGGCTGATTTTGGAACCCTGGAGGAGACTGTATTTGAATTACTGCCCCACATCTACCACCCTCCACTCCTGCAGACCTCATTGTGGGGTGACGTTGAGTCCTGCCATGGAGTGCAAGCCCCCAGCCCCTGGGGTCTCACTCACAAGGGCTGAGTCTGTGCTCAAGAAGTGTAGAGGGGATTAGTGGGTGAGAAGAAGGTGATCTGTTGAGTACTAGGAGGATGACTAACTGGGTGGTTAAATAGATGGGTGGATGGTAGTCTGAGGCTAAGTAGTAATTGAGTGGATGTGTGAATGAGTAGATAGATGGGCAGGTGCTGGATGGGAGGATGGATGCTGATACATGGCTAAAGGAGTGGGTAGCAGGTACACGGGTCAGAGTAGCTACAGTTGATGTGGAGAACTGGAGATGAGTGAATAGAGTCACAAGTAGGTAAAGGAGCCAATAGCAGGTGTCAGGGGATGGATGAGTGAATGGATGGATGGATGAATGGATGTGAGTATAGGTGGGAGTATGGATTGGTGGATATGTGGATAGATACATGAATGGGTGGAAAGAAAGGTATTGATAGATGGTAGATGGATGAATGGACAGATGGACAGACAGACAGATGGATACATGGGTGAATGGATGGATACATGTGTGGTGGATACATGGGTGGGTAGATTGGTGGATAGCTGCATAGATACGTGGATAGATGAGAGTATGAATTGGTGTGTATATGAGTACATGCCTGATTGGATAGAGAGGAAGTCATTGGAAGATGACAGCTGGCTGGCTGGCTGGCTGGATGGATGGATGGATGGATGGATGGATAGATGAATGGATGGGTAGGTGGGTGGATGGGTGGATGGGTAGATGGGTAGATGTGTGAGTAAATGGATGAATGGATGCAGAGTGGATGTGTGGGTGTATGGATGGATGGATGGATGGGTGGATGAGTAGATGAGTGGATGGGTAGATGGGTGGATATGTGAGTAAATGGATGAATGGATGCAGAGTGGATGTGTGGGTGTATGGATGGATGGATGGATGGGTGGATGAGTAGATGAGTGGATGGGTAGATGGGTGGATATGTGAGTAAATGGATGAATGGATGCAGAGTGGATCTGTGGGTGGATAGGTGGATGGATGGGTGGATAGCTGAGCACATGGTTAGATGGACTGATGAATGGGTAGATGTTCCATATGTTGCATGGGTGAGTGTAATGTGCAGGTGGGTAAATGACAGGGTGAATGAATGGGTATGGATGGAATGGGGGGAAATAGTTGGAGGTAGGCTAGTTGATGGGGCACATATACAGTGGGACCGGCAGGAATGAAACCTTTTCCTGTGGAAGAACAGAGTCAAATATAAACAAGGCCAAAAAGTATCCACCAGCTTCAAGGCTTCCACAGCTCTGGGCACTCAAGCAGCAAGGTGGAACACTTCCACAAGCCATGGTGTCTCTTGTAAAGGGCCCTGCCTCCACATCTCACATCCTCACGCTCTCCTGTCCTCACAAACCTGCACCCATGTGACACGCCTGCAGTTGGTGCCCACCCTGACCCAGCCATACAGGGCCTCAAATGCCATGGAAAAGAATACAGACTATTGGGTGAGTCAACCTGCAGAAAGGTTTTTAAGCCACAGCTGTCGGTCTGCTGGTGTACTCTCCACCTGTATATGAACCAGCTTTTGCTGTCCTTCTACCAGAGTCTGCCCAGGAAAGAGAAAGGACCTTTTTGTCATCTCCTGGTTTTCAGCACATGTGAATGGGTCTAAAACTAATATGGATCACTGAGGAGGTGGTCATATTAACGAGGGTAGGGTAGCATTCCATCATTGAGGAGGTGATCTTATTAACCAGGATAGCAATCCAGTTCTGCCCACTGACCCTTCAGCTATGTGTGGTTTTTTTCTGAGAGAGAAAATTGAGGCCAGGAGAGGTTGTCCAACTCCCCCCCCCCCAAATCAGCT
The DNA here is from genome assembly GCF_000622305.1 of Nannospalax galili. Classification (NCBI taxonomy): domain Eukaryota; kingdom Metazoa; phylum Chordata; class Mammalia; order Rodentia; family Spalacidae; genus Nannospalax; species Nannospalax galili. The sequence goes on from NW_008350324.1 coordinate 3,970,144, forward strand.
GTCTCCCCCAGTTCTGAACCCAGCAATCAGGAATGTGACTAGCAGCACTGAACTTTTGGGAGGTAGGTGGGGGAGGGTGTGTTGGGGAGTTTAGGGAAGAGCCAGGGGTAATTCCTTCCTCAATGGGGCTCAGTGGGGGCTGAGGCTGGATTCTCGCCTGCTAAGAACCTGCCCCAAGGTGCCTCCCACCTGCTGGGCAGGCTCAAAGCCAGACTGCAGGGGGCTGCAGAGGTGGTGGGCCTCAGCCAGCACCCTTGGACAAAGGACAGAGAGGAGGAGGAGTGGGAGAAGTGGATGTAAAGGGGGAGTGTCTTTAATAGGGTATAGACTGTGCACATGACCACAAAACACAGACTTGAGACCCATTAGATGTGTGTGTGCAAGCGCATGCACGCTCAAGCTCGGGCACTGGAGGACTGTGCACACCTGTGTACGTAGCAGTCTCTCATCCACTCATATTTCCATGAATGACTAGTTATACACAGTCAAGTACACTGAGATGCAAACACCACATGTTCATACACATGCACATACATGTACATACTCATATGCATACATGCTCACACATGCACTCACCTGCATCAGACAACCATATGGACCCATGCATGCTCAGGGGCCACATAGATCACATGGACACACATCTATACCCAGGGCCAAACACAAAGTCACTTATTACATGTACACACCCTTTTGTTCATGCACACACAAACACACACACACAGCTTTGTTTACCTTTCCCCCAATGCTGGCTGACTTTTGTCCAGTTTTTCTTTCTTTCTCTTGGGCAGAGCTGGAGATATAGGTCAGTGGATAAAGCGCTTACTTAGCGAGCATGAATCCCGGGTTCCATCCCCAGCAGCACATAAACTGGGTGTGGTTGTGCACACCTATGACTGGAAAGGTAGAGAGGCAAGAACATCAGAAGTTCAAGATCATCCTTAGCTACATAATGAGTTCAAGGTTAGCCTGGGCTACATGAGACCCTGTCTCAAAACAAACAAGGAATGCTGTGTATGTAGCTCAGTAACAGAGTGCTTGCCTAGTGTGTGTAAGGCCCTGGGTTCTATCACCAGCACTAGAAAAAAACAATAACTGTTTTGCTCTTTCCCCAAATGGGAATTTTTGTTATGAACTATTTAAGGCACATGAAAGAGAGTCTTCACCCCTGCCCCACCCCGAAATAATGGGTCCTGAGTTTGACATTTCTGTCATTCTTTCTTTTCTTTCATTTACTCTTGGAACATCCAACACTGAGGGTAAACCCCTAATGTCTTGTGCTCATAGAACAGTCCAGTAAATGGATCTCCTTGTACTCTGCTTTTAAAAGTGCCTACCCTTAAAGAACACTTATTTAACATGTCCTGAAGCTTCATATGAACAGTGATTCCCACTGTAGGAGCTCTGACCCTGATGACTGTCTGGGGAGGAGCTGTGCTGTGATGGCTGGATGCTTGTAGCATCTCTGGTCTCTACTGATCCGATGCCAGTAACCCAATGCCTCTCCTGTAGCTGTGACCACCAGTAACATGTCCAGACACTGTCATGTTTCCCTGGGTGGAGGCAGAGGAGAAGCAGAGCCAGCTGAGACTGGGAACCTTGACCACTCTCCACTCTGCACGTCCTTCCATGGCTTGCCCTGGTGAAGGCTGGGGAAATTTCCTCCAGCTTGCCATTGAGCCCTGGTCTGTTCACATTCCACTGCTGGGAAAAACCTCCATCCCCTTTGCACTCCTCTTTTCCCAGCTCTGTGCCTTATAAACAGGGCTGCTGGGGACAGCGCTACCGGAACACAGGTAGGAGCGTCTGGGGATCCGTCCTTCCACTGTCAGATCCTGCTTCCATATTTAAACTCCATCTGTGCCTGGACTTGCTCAGATCTCTAAATAGCATCCTGTGACCTCCTGAGCCGAGTCTCATTTCTCAAGGAAGGAATACTAGGGGCCAGGACAGCAAGTCTGGAACCTGTTGTGGTAAATGTTCTTTTCTAAAAGAATTATATTTATTTATTTAATCTATTTTGTGGAAGGCTCAGACAACAGTTTATAGGAGTTGGCCCTCTCCTTCTACCCTGTGGGTTCTGGGGATCAAACTCAAGTTGTCAGGATTCATGGCAAGCACCATTACCCACTTAGACATCTTACCAGCCCAAGGATCCACTTTGTATGGTTATTAACTGGTGAGCACTGGATCAGATTCAGGACTTAGCAGCACCGCTTCATGGTGCACACAGCAACTGTGGAAGAAGGCACTGCTACCACCCTGATTTTATAACTGGAGAAATGAAAGCACAGAGAAGCTAAGCAACTTGCCCAAGATCACATAGCTAGTCACTGGCAGAGGTAGAATTTGAATCCAGATTTCTCTGGCTGCGGAATCCATGTACTCACCCAGTTTACTGTATGTCAGCCTTGGCATCATCGAGATGGCCAAAATTATTTTTTATTTATTAATATTTTTATTATTTTTATTTTTGTGTGTATGAATGTATTGCCTGCATGTATATAAGTGCACCCATGTCATGCAGTGCCTTCAAAGGCATTGGATCCCCTGGAACTAGAATTATGAACAGTTGTTAGCTGCCATGTGAGTGCTGGGAATTGAACTCAGGTCTTCTGCAAGAGCAGCAGTGCTCTTAACCACTGAGCCATCCCTCCAGCCCCAACAGAGCCAAGACTTTAATCAGTCAGGGAGTGGTAGGAGAGGAAGTGAAGTGTCTTGGAGCTCATTTGTTTAGTTTGTTTAAAGGCAGTGGGTGAGTGTTGGGGGGGTGGGGAGGCACAGTGGTGGGGACCACTCTGGTCAGGAAAATCCTTTCGAGGGATGTCACAAACTGAGACCTCAATGTTGAAAGACATGTCAGTGAATAGAGTGTTCTAGAAAGAAGCAAGAGCAATTCTGGAATGTTCTAGAAATATCAGGAGCCAAGGGAAAGGTGATGGGAGAGTTTGATGGGAACTCTTGACCTGACTTTGAGGGCCTTCCTTGGGCTGACCACTTCCCACCTCCCACCTCACTGCCTTGGGCCCTCAGTGTTCACTCCAGGGAAGAAGCAAACTGAGGAGCGAGGGAAAGGGAGCATCTGCTGGCTTCCCCAGGAGGCCGCAGTCTATGGCCTCATTTCCAGAGGGGCAATTGCCGTCAGAGACAGAGTGAGTGTCCCTAATTCTAGTACTGTCTTGGAGCCCAAATCACTGGCCTCAAAAGAAACTGTCCCCAATTTGTGGGGATTGTGTTACTTTGGAAGAGAAAGGCACCCCCTTCCTAGATCTCTAAGGACACCCCCCCTTCAGAGGGACAGGGTCTCTTGTCTTTCAGGGGAAAGTGAAGGATGCAAAGATAGGTCCTGCAGAGCTGTGTGCCCTCTGGCCACAGGCACAGCGTCTCTGAGCCTCTACTTCCTTATCTAGCAATCAGCAGGAGTGTTGAGAGACAAGAACCTTTCAGCCGGTATTAATTTCCAATTTCCTTAGGGACTAATTTTTCAACCTCGGGGAGCTGACTTTGGCACTTCTGATGAGGGCTACCTGAGTCCTCAGAGGGCTTGTTAAAATCTACCCAGCCTTGATTGCCTGCCAGGGTGAAATCTGTCCTCACCTCTCCTCTAGGGCACGTCAGCCCAGGACCTTCCCCTGGTCTTTGTGGGGGTTCTCACTGCCCCCCTACACCTCTGAGTCACAGCTCCCTGACCTGGGTCACCCTGTAGGGAGGCAGGGTGAGGGTGAGGATGACCTCAGGGCTCTGAGGGTTGGAGCTGGGCGTGGACTTTCATGTGGGTGCCCTTCCTTGCTCTTCCTGGCCATGGAGTGAGACTTTCACACTTGTCTGGGCTGACTGGAGTGTGTGATCACTCTCCCCAGGTGTCAGCAGGACTGGGAGATCTGTGATATGCCTGGTTCCTAATTACCTCCCTCCGCACCCTTCCCTTCCAGCTCTTCCCAGAGCTTCCACCACCACCACCACCATCGCCACTGCCATCATCTCCACCTGCTGGTCTGCCCTGCCCATCTGCAGAGGACAAACACAGCAGGAAGGTCAGGGAGGCCTGGTTACCTCAGAGAGACAAGGTTACCTCACAGAGACCGGGTTACCTCACACAATCCGAGTTACCTCACAGAGGCTGAGTTATCTCACATAGGTCGGGTTACCTGAGAGAGGCTGGATTACCTCATAGAGGCCAGGTTACCTCACAGGGACCTGGTTACCTCACAGAAACCAGGTTACCTCACAGAGGACTAGCTACCTCACAGAGGCCATGTTACCTCAAGAGACCTGGTTACCTCACAGAGGCTGAGTTATCTCACAAAGGCCAGGCTTACCTAGAAGAGGCTGGATTATATCTAACAGAGACCAGGTTACATTGGAGGGGCCAAATTGCCTCAGGAAGGGAGGCCTGGTTACCTCACAGAGGCCTAGTTACCTTTGGGAGGCCTGTTTATCGGGTATGTTTGAAGGGCAGCCTCCCCCACACCCACCAGACGGCCTGTCCTTCACGTAAGGTTTATCCCACGACCACAAGCATAGTTCAGGATAAAGCAGAAACGCCAATCACTGCACTAAAGGAAAATGACCTGATCGCCCATATGAACGCTGACAAAGCATACAGAAGCTGCCCTAATCCAGGTTCCAGAAAATGGAACTTCCTCTGAAGGTGTGAACTCAAGGTGATGAAAATGAGAGACGAGGGACCCCAAGACAGGAGCAGACCGGAGCAGGCAAGGTCCTACACTGCTCCCCTGCTTCCTGATTCTTGAGAAAGCACAGCCCTGCAGTGTGTGTGTGTGTGTGTGTGTGTGTGTGTGTGTGTGTGTGTCTGAACCAACCACCACAGGACAAAAGCTAGCTTGCCCTGTCTGCTGGGTTAACAGCCCTGAATTTCTGAGTTACATCTGCAGCCCTGTTGGCAGTTGCTGGGGAAGCCATGCCCTGTATTGTAGCATTTCTCTTAAGTCCAGAAAGGGCAGAAAAACCATAGACTGGGCTCCTTTCTAATCAGCTCTAGATAGCAGAATTGTGTGCGCCTACTTAGCAGTCAACAAATCCAGCAAAGGCAGCAAACAGCTGGCCTCTGGGAAGTGTATAGGACCAAGAGAATCTGACCAGGCTCATAAATGTGTCTGGTACAGTTGATTTCAAGGTCTATTTTAAGGTCCATCATCTTATTGATGTAACATTTAAAACATTCTCATTTAAGGAGCTGGAGAGATGGCTCAGTGGTTAAGAGCACTTGCCCCTCTTGCAGAGAACCGGGGTTCAGTTCCTAGCACCCACATAGCTGCCAACGATAGTCTGTAACTCCAGTTCTATGGGATCCAGCACCCTCTTCTGGCCTCTGAAGGTACTGTATGCTCATGGTACATTTATATACATGCAGACAAAACAGTCATACACATAAAATAAAAATAAACTATACCAAAAAATTTTTTTAGCATTCCCATTTCAATTCTATAATGAGATGCTGGAGAGATCACTCAGTGGTTAAGAGTGTTTGCTGTTCTTCCAGGGGACCCAAGTTTGGTTCCCAGCACCCACATCAGGCAGCTCACAACAACCTGTAATTCCGGCTCCAGGATATCTGATGCCCTCCTCTGGCCTCTGTGGGCACACACATGTGGGACTCACACATATAAATGTAATTTTTTGTAAATTTTTTAATTGAATTTTTGTGTATTTCATATAGAATTTTTTTTTTTTTTGGTCTTTTTGAGACAGGGTCTCCCTGTAGCCCCAGCTGTCCTAGAACTCACTATGAAGACCAGGCTTGCCCTGAACTCACAGAGATCCACCTGCCTCTGCCTCCCGAGTTCTGGCCCAACTCATACAGAACATCTTAATCATCTTTATACCCCTTTCCCCTTTGGCACCTTCCCATAGCCCCCCCCCCCGCCCAAGATATCATGCATTCTGACATTTGTGTTAAGGCCTATCAAGTCAAGTTAGTGTCCCCAGACATGCCTCAGTGCAAGTTCATCCACTGGGGTTTAGTTAGCCTCTCTAGAGTTTCTCCCTTTAAGATCAGCTCTTCCTCACCCAGCAGTAATAAGCTGCCAATAGTTCTTTGGCTAAGATTGGGGCCTGCTGTTCATTTCCACAATTCTGTGCTGGGTTTTTATCTGCTTGAGTTTGCATGGGTCTTGGGTATGCTGACACCATTGCTATAGGTTCATATGAGGGGGCTTTCCAGGAGCCTATAGGACTCTATTTGCATATGGTCATGCACCTCCTCCCTCTTCCACAATGGTCCCTGAGCCCTGGGTGGGTGAAGTTTAATATAGGAGTCCTGTCCAAGGACCCACACTCTGCAGACTCTTATTCTCTGTGTTTTGATCATTCATGTCCTTTTGTGTTCATGGCCCTCTGTTGCATGGGAGCTTCATTAAACACACATAAATTTTTAAAAATTAAGTTTGGTACTGAGATAGCTTCTCAGGATCACCACTGCTATTTAATATTGTATGTCAAGTACTAAGTGATGCACTTAGACAAGAAAATAAATTAAAGTGTACCATTTGGAAAGGAAGATCCCAATGTGTCACTAAAGGCATGCGATAGAATTGACTCCTTACAAAATGCAAAAGAAGCAAGTGGCATACTATTTAAGCCAAGATACATTGTGTCCAAACGGTTATAGCTGTCTTCCTTGCATCCCCCACTGGCCTCTTCTCTTTCTTGAACCTGTTTTACAGTTTGCCACTCTGCTGAGCCCAACCTTGGTCTCCCTGCAGTTTCTACAGGTACCAATGCTGTCTCCAATGCCCAGTGTAAATGCCATAGCGCTATGAGAGATGGAAGCTGGGATTCAAACCCAGGGCCTTATGCATGACAGGAAAGCACCTTTCCTCTGAGCTGCCTTGCCAGCCCTCTACTGTACTTTTATTAACCCTCTTGCTTCCCTAACCACTGTAGCCTCTCCATCTCATAACCTGTGTCATTCATTCAGTCTCCATGGTTTCCCCAAAGTACCTTTCCCCTCTTACCCATTATTATAGGTATTTGTACCCATATCCAATCTACTAAACTAAGCTGCAAGCATCCTGAAGCAGACAGAGCTGCAGGGGTGACAAGCAGCCCTGTGGAACTCGACAGACCCATCTTGAAATCCAGTCCCAGCACCGTCTACCCTTATTTCAGTTCTTCATTTCTCTGAACTCTTTCCTCATATAGAAATTGAGAACATATTAGGACTCTTTTGAGATTTTCCCTAAACGAGGTGATATTCAGAGAACTACCCACACAGGATAGGGGTTTTATGACTCATCTTTTAATCTAGCACCTGGGACAGCACCCAACATGCAACTAATTCAGGAACTTTTTAAATAATGAACTTGTGACTTGTGAATATTCCCCCAGTGCTTCTCTCTCTCTCTGTGTGTGTGTGTGTGTGTAATGTACAAGAGGCTGGGGAGAAAAGAGCTAACAGTGAGATCCAGAGCCTGGTCTAAGAATGTAAGGAACACCAGGAACACAGGCTCACCAAGGTCACATGCATGTTCCAACCCCATCACTGTCCAGATGGAAGTGCCGATATAAGGCACATTGGGAAGATGAGGTCCATCTTAGGCTGTGGAGCAGCCGACCCCAGGCTCCCTCTTGCCTCTTCACGTATCACTTAGATGCATCCCAGGCTGCCGTCTCCTTCAGGCTCAGCTTCTCTGCTGCATACTGCAGATGCTGACAGAAGCCACCTTTGTGGGATGGCCCCGGGGTCTAACGTGACATCCAGATGTTATAAGTTTGGCAGAAGACCTGGCTACTGGTGAGCGCTCAGTCAACGCTGACACCTGCTCCACTTTCCTATCCCACAGATGGAACAGTGGGGCCCAGGAAGAAGCCGGACCTGCCATGGATCACTGACCAGTGACTAGATCACGTTTTTTGGCTGCAACATTGCCTTCATCTTGCAGCTTCCCTGGTCCTGAGCAACTCTGGAAGCCTAAGAGCCTATGGAAGGTTCAGCAAAGTAAGTGTGTGGTCTGCTACACATCTCTCCACCTACCACTCAGCCTAGACCATGGTTGCCAGACTAGATCAAAATCAGTGCTCCCTACCTGGTTGGAGGGAGGCTGTGGTAATATGAATGCCTCATCCATCTCAATGAGCCATAACAAAATGCCTAAGATTGGCTACCTTATAAAGTATAAAGCTTATTAACACAGAGCAGTTGATCTACTCTAGGCACCTCTGGATCACCTTCCTTCCAGGGGAGGCACCAGATACCTTGGGTCCCCTGGATTAGCTAATTATATAATCAGTCCCAGCCTCCCCAAAATTGGGGGTGTATCAAAGCCTCCTCTTGCACCCCAAATTACATTTCAGAAATGGATATTGTTAAAGTAGATCATTGTATGCTGACATAACAGATAAAGTCAGTGAAGGGATGAATCAGGGAACACACACTACTCAATACTCCCTTCTGTAGTACTCAGAGTACATCTAGGAAAAAAAAAAAACACCAGAGGATTGTTGATCCAGAATGTTCTGTTGGCTCTGGCTGAGGATGGGACCATAATCACTCTATGACATGATTCTGCAATGTCTGAACTGACATTGCTTTCTTCTCAGGAACAACAGAGTGCCTGGAATATAAAAGCCATTCTTTAGGTCTCTGCCAGTGGGAGAGGCCAAGAGGGTTGGCCAGAGAGTTCCAGAAGGACACTGACCAGAGAGACCACCTGCCCAGACTGACATTCCAGCCTTCAGCTAGGGCTGAGTCCATGATGCCAAGGAAGTCCCTGTGTCCTCTCTCAAGTGCTCCTGAAAGCTCAGTGGACACAAGAGGCAGGTGCTGCTGTCCCCCAAGGTAGCAGAGCCAATGGACAGGGAGCCTGGGGACAGCTAACAGGTTTATTTTAAACCTTTTCTTGGTACTATTTTCATTGTAAACCATGTTACAGTATCACCCACTCAGAAAATAAAATATAAACATGAAAGAACTTTAAAACAACACAATTGCATCAGGTCTGTGTGCAGATGCTTGGCCAAACAGCCATTTGAAAACAACAAATTGATTTTTAAAAGCACTCATTAGGAAACATTTGGAAGATATAGAAAAGGAGACTATATGTGTATAGATAGTTTCTTATTTATTTTACTTAACGTCCCGCCACATAAAGATAAATACCAGTAATGTCATTAATATTTTATCAGTGTATTTGTTTCCAGTCTGTTATGCGTGGGCTTTTTGTTTTGTTTTTGTAAATTGGATCATCTTATGTTTGACTCTTACCAATTGCTTTTGAAAGGTCTGAGTGTGAATAAAGGCTCACAAGGTAGCATCATGGTATAGACTGATAGTCTCTCTTTTTTCTTGGATTTTTTTGTTGGTTTTTGGTCTGAGTTTGATCTTAAGACAGGGTCTCAGGGTTACCACCAAGCCTGAGTTCAACCCTTAGTCCCATATGGCAGAAGGAGAGAACCAATTCCCACAGGTTGTCCTCTGACCTCTGCACATGCACATACATGCATGCACGGATGCACACACAAAATAAAAATGAAATTTAAAACTTTTATGGTGTCATATAGTCCAGGCTGTCCCGGAACTTGCTATGTAGCTGAGGATGACCTTGAACTCTTTAATATGCCTGCCTCCATCTCCCACACCTGGTTTATATCTTGCTGGGGATGGAACCCAGGGCCTCATGAATACTAGGCAAGACTGTACCAACTCAACTACAACGTGTGTGTGTGTGTGTGTGTGTGTGTGTGTGTGTGTGTGTGTGTTGCTGAGGATGGAGCCCAGCACCTCACACATACCTGGCAAACACTTCCACTGAGCTACATGCTCAGACAAGACCATCCTTAAAAGCTGGTACCAGGTCCTCCCCTGAACAGCAAAGCCTCGAGAATCTGTGATGGAAATTCTATCTTCCTGCCCCTGCCTGGAGGGTGGAGAGGGAAGTGGCTGGCTCTGTGCCAAGCTGAGTTAACGTCATCACTTTCCAGTCTAGGTTCTCAGGACACCTCCCTCCCCATCACCAGCTTGCTGATGGATCACTGCAAGCAGGGGCTGTTTGCATTGGAACCTTGGAGAAGAGGGTGTGGGGGAACTGGTACAAGGGAGAGTGATGGGGTGGGCTGGAGGAGGCTCAGGAAAGGGAGATGATGGATGGAAGGGAAGACAGGCCAAGACAGGGAACTGCCAGGAAAGAGCAGGAAGCGAGATGCTGGTGCTAGTTTTGCTTCTTCGTGGCGTGGGAGGGTGCGTCTCCACGGTGAAACTACAGGAGCACACTCACCAGTCAGACCTACTCTGTGCTATACTATTGGTAAGGCTCAAGCTCAGAACCAGGTGCCCCTGAGAAGGTCCCAGCCGCTGGAGCGGGGGCGGGTGGTCAGTCACTCTTATTGTATGGGGGAAGAGCGTCCCAGGCCCCGGGGAGGTGGGTCTCCCTTACTGTCTGGAGAAAGAGGGAGAGAAAGAAAAGACACAGATGGAGAACAAGGTGGAGGGGGACGGGGAAGAGGAGAAGGGCAGAACAGGGCTGAAGGGGCCAGTGTGCTTGCTGGAAGGGGGAAAGGAAGGAAGATTAACACTTCAGAGTGAAAGGGATGGGGGGGCGGGTATAGAGAGGGACTCATGGGTACCGAGGACAGGCCAGAAACAAGCCTCTGGTATCGTGGAGCCTGCCTGGCTCTGCAGGCCTCAGCTGCTCCCTTCCTTGCTGGTATCCAGACTCTTCAGGCTCAGACCCCCAGTGGTACCTCCAGGGTTCCTGTCCCTCTCTTCCCCGAAGCAAGAGAATTTCAGGCAATACCCAAACAGCTGTGTGAAGACACACCAGTGACCCAGGAAGATGGGATGCTTTTGAAAGGGTGGCCTCGTGCCCTGCTTGGTGACCTTTGCCACTGCCCTGTGCAGGTTATCTTTCCTCCTCCATGTGATACTGCACAAAGAGGGGGAGCTAGTGACAGTGTTAGATTACTGGAAGGCACAGGCAGGGGCACTCAGACCCAGAGGCCCACCTGCCTGAAACTCAGTTCTGGCTTTCTCAAAAAAGCCCTTTCAGGCTCACCAGTCCTCAGATGCCTGCCCCTCCCCCATCCTCTCCACAAAGCTCTACCCTCTTCAGGCCTCTGTTCATGGGTCCAGACCAGGAAGAAAGTCCCCTTGACTGGGAGATGCAGGAGGCCTGGGGAAGCAGGTCTGGACCTAAATGTGGAGATAGTGCCAGGTGACCCAGACACAAAGGAGGAAGGGACGTCCCATCTGAGGGTGAAGGAGGACCTTATCCCAGTTCCCACTCCACATCCCTCCATTCTGACCTCGCCCTACTACCCATCCTATCTGTGGAGATCCTCAGTTTAGGTATGGGGCAGTGGCTGGATGGTTGGGTCACCCTTTAGCTCGGAGTCCAGCCTGAGGATGAGAAGGTCTCCCCTGCTGTGGGCCATTGCTGTCCCCATCCCATCTGTCCCTGCCGTCTTCCTCAGCAACCATCAGCTCAGGGGAGCCTAGGTGTCACCTAGAAGCCTCATCCTGTAAGGATCTTAGCACTGAGGGAAGTGGAGCTGAGCAGTGAGGGAGGTGGCCACCACAGGTTACAGTAATGGCCTCCTTTCTCCTGGCTCCTCCAAACCCGGCCCTTCTTTTCCTCCTGCCTCCTCTTCCCCCTCCTCCTCCTCTTCCCCTTCCCCCTCCCTCCCCAGAGTCTTTGGGCCTTGGTACTGTCTTCTATGGGTTGTGTCTCCTTGATTCTAAATGCTCCCTCTGCCCCTACTTCTCTCTCCTCTCTGTCTCTCTCATCTCCATCTCCCTGTCTCTTTATCTCTGTCTTCATCTTTGTCTCCATCTATTTCTCTGCCTCTCTCTCTCCCCTGTCTCTCTGTCTCCATCTCTCTCTTTCTCTGTTTCTCCCCCCACCACTCTGTCTCCCCCACATCCAGTTCTGCCTTTACCACCTGTGCCCCTCCCTCTGGCTTACTGCTGGTTGTCTTTCTCTTCTCTCTGAGTCTCTCCCTTCCTCCTCTCTCCCAGCTTTCACACCCTCCCATCCCCTTTCTGTCACACGTGCCTCTCCCACACAGACCAGCTCCACACACACACCCTCACTCTCAGACACGTATGTGTGCAGGCTGTCACACTCTCACACACCTGGGTGAACATCACACCCATGCACCCACCCATTCCATCACCTTCCAATGAAAAAGCTCTGCACCCCCACCCCCACACAGTGCTGACTGTCCAGGTTCTGGAAGGGGACAGGGACAAGAGGGTGGCTGGGGAAGAGCAGATTTGGGTGGGGAAGACAGCAGGTACCCTTCCACCCTGGCCCCATGCACTGAGCATGTGGCCAGACATTATTTTAATAAACTCGGCACATCTTGCCCTCACACCAGCTGCCATGCGCCCTCACCCATCCTGTGGATCTCGTTTATTCCTCGTTAGCAAAATCACCTGTTTGTCAAATAGGGACAGCTCGGCAAGACATTAAATTGCAGCAAAGCTGAGGGGAGCTTGGGGACCACTGCAGGTGGCAGGGAGCGTTGGGGGGAGGAGGAAGGGGAACAGAGAATGGAGATGTCCTAAGTTCTAACGTTAGTCTGACCACCAAGCTTGAGGCCCCACCCCAAGGGTTGGGCAGTAGCCACAGGGGACAGAGCAAGGTGGGGGGGCCCAGTTTGAGATAGAGACTGGGCTGGGGCACCAGGAGCTGACCCACTTATACCCCTCTTCAATAGTGGGTTTGTACCCCACAATGCACCACTGTGTTTCTCAGCAAGAAGTCAAGGGCTCTTGTCTCAGTGAAGAAAAAGAGACCTGGAGTCAGGTGGGACTGAGTTCAAATCCCCACTCATCTGCTCTCTATCTGTATGAGCTAAGGCCAGCCCCTTCACCTCTCTGAATCTGTTTCTTACAGCTCTGGGATAAGGCTGCTGTCCACAGCCCCTGGGTGGGCCTGTCCAGTGGTTATTCAAGGAGATATGATGCAGGTAGCACTGTGTCTGCTGCTTGACTAGAGACAATGACCCACTTCACCATGTGATTAACACCCCAGGGCCAGGCTGGGAAGAAAGCTAAGACACCCCCACCTGACACCCTGTCATTCTACTCCCCTCTTGACACCTGCTTTTCCTGCTTCAGGGCTGTCCATAGTCAGCAGTCACTCTGTTCTAGACTGCAAGTTCAGTGAGGTCAGGGTCCCTGCTCCCTGGTTTAGACCAGTTACAAAGTGTTCTTTAAGTACTCCAGCACTCCCTGTTAATGTCCTGTGTGGTGTTTTACACCTTTAATTCCAGCCCCATCCCCCATCCCCCTGGTGCATACCTTTAATTCCATCACTCGGGAGGCAAAGGTGAGATCAAGGCCAGCCAGGTCTACATAGTGACTTCCAGGCAGGCTAGGGAGATACTATCAAAAAACAAACAAACAAAAACCAAGAAGTGGAGGCAGGTAGGTGAGATGGAGGCCAGCCTGCTCTACACAGTGAGTTCCAGGTCAGTCAGAGCTACATAGTGAGACCGTGTCTCAAAAACAAACAACAAATAAAACAACTACCCATGGGGTTGGTGATATGGCTCAATGGTAGATCATATGCCTAGCATCCCCTAGCATGGCAAAAAATGACAGATGATTGATGATAGATAGATAGATAGATAGATAGATAGATAGATAGATAGATAGATGATAGATAGAATAGATGATAGATAAATGATAGATAGATAGGTAGATAGATAGATAGATAGATAGATAGATAGATAGATAGAGAGATGATAGATAGACAGATGATAGATAGATGATAGACAGGTGGCAGATGACAGATGACTGACAGACAGCTGATAGATGAGCCATACACTGGACCTGTACTAGCTCAGCTTCTGTCACAGGCCTCCTGTCAGAACACTTCTTCAGGTAGTATATGCTGAGAGCACTGCACATCCCCCAGTGTGTTGTCAGAAAATCAGCTGCCGTGCCCTTCACCCAGGGTTCCCACAGGGAATGTCATCTTTTGGAACTATAGGACCAAACACAAGCAGAAAACTGACAGAGATACAATCTACTTGCCTCTTGCAGACCCCGCCTGCCCATGTGCTACTTTTTACCTTTTACTTTACGCTCCTTTGTGTGTGCATTTAGTTCTGTGCAGTTACATCCTGTGTATGGAGTCACATGGCCACCACATGGGTCTGGAGATAGACCATTCTGGGAAAGATGGCTTCTAGAGCCACCCCAACCTTTGGCCCTCCCCAAGTCCTCCAGAGCCAGATTCCTAGACAGCCCCAGGGTAATGTACACACAGTCTGAAAACCAAACACCAGGAGAGTTCTTTCATCCTCTCTCAGTCCTGAACATTGCTCAGGGGAGGGAATCTTAGCCAAGAGCTAATAGTCCTGTAACCATCAAGGGTTGAGATTCCCTGTGTGACCCTGAGGAAGGTCCTCAGGGTCTTGAGGTCTCAGTTCCCGAATGGGAACAGTGGGGACATAGCAATGACCCATGTACGGTGTTGCTGATAGGGTTAAATGAGATCATGCTGTAAAGTGCTTCTGAGGGGTTGGGGAGAGATCCAGGGGCCACCCCTGTGGCTTCCAGCCAGCCTTGCCCACAGCCGAACAGTGATCAACAATTCTCCACACTACTAAATTCATTCTAGATGCAACAGTGTGTCTTCCAATAAAATGCCCACTGTGTGTCAATTTGCAGAGGAGGCTATTCGTGCAGTTTTATTAGGTGCTTTCTTCTCTTGCTTTTGTTTTGTTTTGGCTGTTCTGAGGATAGAGCCCAGAACCTTGCACATGCTAGGCAAGTGCTCTACCACTGAGCCCATTTCATAAACTTTATTTTGTTGGTTATTGTTGTATGTATGATGGGAACATAGGTACCACAGTACACATGTTGAAGTCAGAGGACAACTTTATGGAGTCAGTCCTCTCCTTCTATCATGTGAGTTCTGAGGATCAAACTCAGCTTGTCAGGGTTAGGAGACACATGGTCTTACCCACTGAGCCATCTCACCAGGCCTGAGCCCATTTTATTAGATCTAGAATTAAAATAAATATATGACTGAGATTACAAGTAATTCGCAAGTATGCAACATAAACACTGGGTCCCCATCACCCACTCTATTGCTCAATGCACATACTCAGAAGGAACTCTGTATGTATCTTGCAGGACGGTTTCTGGGCATACATGTGTGTGCAGGTGTGTGGGTGCACACACGTGTGTGAACTGACACAAAGCACATCATGCTCTATATACTGGTAGACAATTTTCTCACCCATTCATATATGTGCTAGGTTGTTAAGTGAGAAAATCTAGTTATGAAGCAGCATGCTTGGTGTGACCCCAATTTTGTGAGCAGATGTGTAAAAAAAGA
Organism: Nannospalax galili; assembly: GCF_000622305.1. Taxonomy (NCBI): domain Eukaryota; kingdom Metazoa; phylum Chordata; class Mammalia; order Rodentia; family Spalacidae; genus Nannospalax; species Nannospalax galili. The sequence continues at coordinate 3,985,455 of NW_008350324.1, forward strand.
TCCATCTCTGAAAAATAAATACCAAATTCTAGTAGCTGGTGGGGATGGAAGGGGCTGAAAACTGAAGTCGGCTCCTCACAGTCCCCCACCTTTCTGGGCCTCGTTTTCTCCATCTGTAAACAGCATCTACTCAGTGACTCCCCGAAAGAGACAACTGCCAATCTCTGAAGAGGTTTGGTTGTCACAGTGGGTACCGATGGTATCTGGTGAGTAGAGGCCAAGGGTACAGCTCAGCACCCTACCATGTCCAGCGCAGCTCCCACAGCCTAGAATTCAGTATCAGTCCACACGGCCGGCCTGCCATCCCAGCTAGTCAGGAGGTGGAGGCAAGCATGATAACAAATTCAAGACCAGATCAGGCAACTTAGTAGTAGCCTGACTCTTAAGACACAAACAAATCTGGTTCCAAAATGTCAAAGTGCCAAAGACAGAAACATCTTGACCTAATAAGTACGCACTCTTCTGGGTTGGAGATGGTATGGATGAGTGGACTCGGTTTTTATCATTGTCATTATCGTCAGCAGATCATGATGTTATCATGAATAACTGAAGAGCTAGAAATTAGAAACTGTGTGTGTCTGTCTGTCTGTCTGTCTGTTTATAGCATGTGTGTGGAGGTCAGAGGACAACTTTGAGAGTCAGTTCTGTCCTTTCACCATGCAGGACCCAGGAATTAAACTCAGGTCATCAGACCTGATGGCAAGCCACTTTACCTACTAAACCATCTTGCCTCCCAAATTAGCTTTTTTTAACATCAGATCTTTTGTAGCCCAGGCTGGTCTTGAACTCACTGCATATCAGAGGACAACCTAGAACTTCTGGTCCTTCAGCCTTCTCTTCTTGAATCCTGGGATTGCAGGCATATTCCAGCACTCCTGGTTTATGTAGTGCTGGGAGTGAACCCACAACTGAGCTCCATCCTCAGCCCAACGCTGAATATTTTTTTAAACCTCCAAGATGTGGTCATTTTCTGAGACCAACGTCATAGAAGCCTGAGGTCTGTCATGAGTCTGTTCACTGAGCACATGGCCATCCCACATTTGCTCCAGGGACCAAGCCATAGGAGGATGGCTTTTGCCTGCTCAAGGCCAGGGGCAGCAGGGTACAAGGTAGGCAAGCAGGCTGGCAGTGCACTGCCGAGCTGGCGTGAAGTCCCAGCCGGGGGCTGATCAGCTGCCCAGGCCCTGAGTGGGGGCCCAGCTGCCCAGGCTGGGCCCTGGCCCTCACCGCTTTCCCCGGCTGCTCCGGGAGCAGAATTAACAGGAAGATGTCCTGCGCACCTCCCGGGCTCATTAGCTCCCGGGTCTCATTCTCCGCCAAAAGCTGGAGTTCTGCTTGTGGCCTCACGCTCCACTGCTGGGCCTGTGATTGTGGCCAGCCGTTCTCCTCCGTCCCACTGGGGGCCACTCCCACCCATCTGCTCCCTGCTCACAGCCCTGTCCCTTTGTCTTCGCCTTCCCGCCTCCCTCTGGCTGCCCCTCTCAACTCCTGTTCGTCTTCTCTTTGCTCCTCGGTTCCCTCCTGGCAAAGGGCACCAGACCCTGCCAGGTCCTCTCAGCTCCTGAGTCAGACCCCAATCCCGAGCCCCTCCTGCCTCTCCCCTAAAAGGAGAAACAGGAAAAAAGAGGATTTCTAGACCCAGGACCTGAAAAAGAGACCTTCATTATGATCCTCTATAAACGTGAAAGCTGAGGCCCAGAGAAGGAAGGACTTACCTGAAAGTCAAAAGGGTAAGTTGATGAAAGAGTTGGGGGTGTGGCTCAGTGGATAGAATGCTTGTCTACCATGCATGAGGCCCTGGGTTCCACCCCCGGCACCACATAAGGTATGGCAACACACACCTGTAATCCCAGCATTTGGAGGTAGCTCAGAAGTTCAAAGATATCTTATACATAGAGAGTTCTAGGCTAACCTGGGCTACATGAGCCCATATCAAAAAGAAAAAAAAAAAAAAAAAAAAAAAAAAGAAGAGTAAGTTGGAGAATCAGCTAAATATTGAAGGGAGTTTCTCCATTCTGTGCCCGGCTGTGTGACACTGGAGGCTTGAGACCTCTATGGGAGGAACCCAGGAGAAAGCACTGAACCCAGGGAAGCTTTGGGCCAAGGCTTCCGCATGAGAAAGGACCTGGAGTCTCTACCTCCTCTAGCTTCCTTCCACCCTGCTTCCTTACAGCCCAACTCAAGCCCCAGCCCCTGTCCCAAGCCAACCTCCAGTCTAGACCTGGGCTCAAAGGCTAGTAAATATTTTTTGTGTATCCTGCTTTACAGTCCCAGCTGCTGAGGTTCAGCCTGGCCTTGTAAGGCACAAGACAGCACGTGGGCGGATGGGCATCAATGGGTTCCAATAAAGCCTTATTAGCAAGATAGGCCCTGAGCTGAATTTGTCCCTCAGAGGTTCACTTCCAGGCTCCTAGTCTTGATTCTTGGGTCTCTCCAGGCCAGCAGGAAGTATGCTGGGCTGGGTACACTTTCCTTGTGGGCTCTTAGTTACCTTAGCTTCCTTTAGCCCAGTTGAAAAAGATGGTAGCCAGCAGACAGAGCAGAAGGGAGGTTCCCTCCACATCTGTTGCTCAAGGACAGTGGAAGACTGAGGTCAACAGAGGCCCAGCTCCCTGGGGGCAGTGGAGGGAGACAAGATAGAGAACTGAGCCTGCACAGTTACTTTGTGGTAGTGGCCAGTCCAGGGCAAACCAGCCTGAGTCTATCGTGGGTCTCCACCCTGAGTGGGTATTCAGAGCTCACCCACTAATGGCCTTTCCCAGATGTGGCTGCAGCTGGGCCCAGGGACACGACCTCAGCCTGCAAACCCAAGGGCTGGCTGCTTTTCTTCATTGAAGTACTGTGCCTCAGTTTCTCTAGTGTTAACACGAGGCCCCACACAACAGCCTTTGTATGGTTCATTAGCTCCCACAGGGAAGTGGGAATGCCCACCCCCCATGCCTGTGAAGCACTGTGTCTGCACACAAACTCCTACATGGGATCCCAACATGGGGTCCCATAGAGAAGGGCACCAACTCCCCCAGAAGCCCAACTGTACCCCTCAGAACCTGAAACATTCAGAGTTGTCCCTGAGCCTGTTGTCTCTTGTCTGTGAGACAAGGGTCACCATAGCTTTGTCTCACAGGGCTGAATAGAAGATACCGCTGCATAGGGAACCCCAGCACAGCCCAGAACTATAGCACACAGGCAGCAAACCTCGGTCACTATGACCATGTCACTTACCAAAACACTTACACTGGGTGGCTGAAAGGAAACACAGTTGTTCCCATTTTATTGATAGAAAGACTAAGGCAAAGTGTGTCTAGTGCAGAGGTACAGACTGGGGCCCCTAAGTGTCCACAGGCTGCAGTGGTGGCCTGTGAAGACGGTACTAGGCGACCAGTGCCCCGTGCCTCTACCCTCACCCCAGGAAGAACTCTAGCTGGAGGAAGTTGCTTCTCCTGGGATTTGTGAGAACTTATTCCTGCCAAACGCACAGACCTGGTTCTCCTCTACTCAACTGGGCTGGGTGTCCCTGAAAGCTGACCCCAGCTCTGGAGCTGTCAGCTGCAGCCAGGCCCAGTTCTCCCTCTACCCAGCCTGCACTGTCCTGCTTCTTCCTGTAAGGGTCCCCTGACCCCCAGAGCACTCCCCAGGAGCCAGCTGCAGCTGCAGCTCTGTCTCAGGGGCTGTTTATAAGGGAAGCTGCCCTGACATGCCTGGCCAGTAAGCCTTAGAACCACAGCAGGCTGGCCCAGGGCATACTGATCCCCAACAGGACCACCTGCACCAGGCCCAATGCATGCAGATTCCTGCCCGCCAAACCACCCCACCACATGGTCCACTCCCCTGTCAGCCTGTGCCTTTCATTTGAGAGGAACAGGAACAGGACTCTTCAGAGGACTCCTTCATGAGTGTGCCTTCCTTGTGGCTCAGCATCTCTTCAGCATCTCCTTAATAAGAGGACCAGCACTCTGATGATCCCTACATCCCATCAGGCTGAGCTAAACAGGAGCGCCCAAACCTGACAGGTGCCTTAGATCCTGGAGTAGGGTAGCTGCTGAAACACAGTGCTCAACCTCAACCACTGAGTTTAGGATCCACTGGGTCTGTCTGCAGAGACTTGAGAATTTGCATTTCCAACATGTTTCAGGGTGACAAAGATGTTGCTTGCCCAGGGTCCAGCACTTGGAGAACTGTGGCTAAGGTCACAAGGTCAGTAGCAAAGACACCTGCTTTTAAACCCTGACAACACCCATTGCATTCTGAGTGACCTTAAGTGAGTTACCAAACCTCTCTGAATCTCTATTTCATCGGGTGGGAGATGGATACCGAAGCAAGGTAGTGTCCTGTGGGTGAAATGCCCAAGTCGAGCTCCCTAAACATGAATCCATATTTATGATGTCCATACAGCGTGCTAGATGCAACAGAAGTGTTGTAACTTTTATGCTTGAAAACAGTAGATGCGTTATCTTCAACTCTCCAGACTGCCCATTACCGTCAGCTTCCCTATCTCATGGGAGGGTGGTTCCCCCCATTCTTGAGAGGTACAAACTGAGGCATGGCCTTGCTCAAGGTCAGACACCCAGCCTAGGCTCCATCCATCCTTCTCCATGTTCTCTATCACAGTCCCCTAGGCAGTCTCTCCTCCCAGAGCCATGACGGCCCTCTGAACAGAAGTCATCCCAAACAAGGAGGGAATGAAGAGCTTTCTGTCCACAGCAGAAGAAAAACAAACCCACCGCCCTCCATTGCCCACAAAGGAGGATGATGGATTTCTGTTATTGCTGGTGTTGAAATCACTACAGGGGAAATAGATCAAGGTACATTTTGCCAGTGAGAGCTCTCTGTGCATCACAGAGAGGAGAGCAGGAAAAGGTGCATCTTTTCTCTTTCCATGTTTCTTGCTTCCCCCATCATCCAGGGTGGCTGCACAGGCTCTGAGGGGCCTGAGGCAGGGGTCCCTGGATGGAGGAGGCCTCATGGGGCTATGGCCAGGGGATGAAGACCATTGTTCACTTTGTGTTTTGTCCCTTCCTGTCTCTGGCCCCATTTCTCATATGTGGAAGAAAGATGAAGTCAATGAAGGGTATCACCTGGCTTTACCCTCCTTTTTTTGGAGCAGTCACAGGTTTGGAGGACCCAAGAAAAATATTATATACAGAGAAAACTTCCTCTAGGATGTATTGGGAATGAGTCTGGAAAATGCCATCCATCCCACAGCCCTTGGGGCCATTTTGGTTTGAAACCCTTGGAGCTGCTGCACCTGTAAGAGGCACAGAGTCAGAGGTCAACATGGAAAGTATGGGGCTCACAGTCCAGTGGGGAAGATCAGATAGGGTGAGGGCTTCCATTTGTTGGCTCTGTTCCCTGGTATAGGCAGATTGACAGTGGTGTAGACAGAGGCCCAGTGAGTTTACTGGCTTTGACTAATGAACGGGCTGAGGAGTCGTAAGTCTGGCTCCTGCTGAAGTTCTCAGCCTTCCCTCTCTCCCCAGACTCACACCAGCAGATGGGAAGGACACAGGTTTCTACAATGAGTTTAAAGACATACACCAAATGCTGCCTGGTGAGTAACTACCAGGCAAGTCTTAAAAACCCACATGAGCCCAAAGGATTAAAGCACCAGATCATCAGAGCCACGCCCATTAAATACCTAGAAAAGAATCCTGATAGCTGGACTGTACCAGCCACGCTTTCATTTTTAGATGGATTCATTTATTTAATCTTTATCACAGTACTCTGAGGGCTGGGGATGTGGCTCAGTGAGTAGACTGCTCACCTAGCATGAGCAAAGCCCTGGGTTCCATCCCCAGTACCTCATAAACCAATGTCATTGTTCAAATTTTACAGATGAGGAAACTGAGGCATGGATTGGTGAGAGAACTGCACGCTCTTCTGTCTGTGCTCAGACTAAAGCTTTGTTGTTCCATGTCCCTCAGCCTCTTCTCTGGGAAATAACAGCTCAGCAAACTTGCCAAAGTCTCCACATCCAGCCAGCTGTTGGTCTGTGCACTCCCTCTCCCCAGCTTCCCTGAAGTATTGCAGAAGGGGTTTTGCATTTAACCAGAGTCCTCAAGAACCATAAGCAGGATAGAACTCAGCCCAAGAGGAAGAACTAGCCCTGGCCTCTTTAGGTTAGACAGGAACATGGAAGCTTAGCTGCTATCTAGACAAGAATGTGATAGGACTCGCAAGTGACCTTGAGGTTGGCCTTTACAGTGGAGACCAGTTTGATGGGCAGGCTGTTCTGGCCATGGCCCACTAGGCAGGAAGACAGTGAACAGATCTTCTTGGCCAGGCAGAGATGCATGAAAGGTGACACTGAACACGTATATGTCTGGAGCCCCTCACTAAGGAGACTGCGCCTGAGTCTCTCAACAGGGAATCACAGAAGGTCCAAGGGCAGGGCTTGAGGATAATGGATTCCTATGGTATATGCTGGTCTTAGATGAGGTCCCCCAACTCAGGCGCCCAAATGCCATTGGCTTATTTGGGAGGTGGCCCCCAATTCAGAAGGGAGAAGGGAGATGAAAAGAGAGAAGAACCAATAAAAGGGATGAGATGGAACCTGTCACCACTGTAGGGGAACCTATGAGGCAACTGGATCATATATGGATGCTAACAGTTATTCCACCCACAGGATGGGACAGGGTTGTAGGCAGCCTGATCCCACAGCCAGGAAGAGTTCCCTGAGCCAGCGAACACCCTCCCTGAATAGAAATGAAAGCTCCATGGATACGAATGAGTTGATGAAGTCTACTGTGAATGAATGAATGACATCCTGGGTGCCAGACACTGGGCTGAGCTCTGAAGACTTAGACATGATTTAAATATCTGATGAGCTCATGCCAGCAGAAAGACACAGATACACAGTCTTAGACAACTAACTATAATAAAATATCTGAGTACATATTTCCCCAATTTTAGTTATTATTGGCCATGAATGTCTTCTAGGATGTTAGTGTTCTCACCGTGTATTCCCCAAACTGCCCTCCAAGAACCCTACACTCATAATATGCTCTGAGGAAGACTGCTCTGGACTCAACTCATGAGGAATTCTACATGTTCTCTTCACAACACCCATGCCACAGTAAAGAACCCTGGGAAGGAATTGCTTCATTTTGTTGACCATCCTCCAAGATGCAAATTAAATCCAGCATCATAGAACCAAGTAGGTCACTAGAATGGGAACCTTCTGAAGAATACTCCTTAAAACATTCTGCAGCCTTGGGCTATCCAATGTGCAGCTCACATTCAGGCTACCCAATATAGCAACCCATATTCAGGCTATCCAATATCACAGATCACATTCAGGCTATCCAATATGGTAGTCCACATTCAGGCTATCTACTATAGCAGCCCACATTCAAGCTATCTAATATGGCAACTCACATTCAGGCCATCCAATATGGCAGCCCACAGTCAGGCCATCCAATATGGCAGCCCACAGTTAGGCCATCCAATATGGCAGCCCACATTCAGGCCATTCAATATGGCAGCCTACATTCAGGCCATCCAATATGGCAGCCCACATTCAGGCCATCCAATATGGCAGCCAACATTCAGGCCATTCAATATGGCAGCCCACATTCAGGCTATACAATTTGTCAGCTCACACTTCAGCTACCCAGTATGACAGGCACAGAGCTGTGGGGATGTGGCTAGTATAAATGGAGGCATGACTTTTTACTTTAGTCATTTAACTTTAAAGCTAGGAGTTATCTTTTTGTACAGAACGATGTCACTATCTGAGTTACATACTGGGTGTGGTACTGGCCCTGAAGAGTCCTCCACAGATCATAGTCTTCCTACAACAGTGGCTGCTATGTGCTGAGCATTTCCTGAATATCAGGCACAAACAGCTTGCTTTAACCCTCAGCACCCCAGGGAGTGTTACTGCTTCTCAGTCCATTTTCCAGGTAAAGATGTAGCAGCATGTGGAAAATTTGGTGACTTCTTGGGGTCTCCATGACCAAGAGTTTGTGCCTGGGTCAGTCTGACTCCAAGCTCCCTCTCTTATCCACAACTCCATGTCCAGGTGAGTTTCTAGAACAATCTTAGAACCAGCTTCAGGATCCAAAGAGGACACCCATAAGCCTGACCATCTTTAGAGGGGCATGACAGCCACCAAATGCTGCTAACTCTGTAGAAGCATTAGGGTGAACCCTGGGAGGGCAGGGGAGGGGTGAGGGGCTGAGGAAGTCAGGAGTGCAGCTCTCAGGGAACCCCCTGCCTATTGGGGGCTGGCAGCAGGCAGTAAACAATTACTCACAATGCAGCAGGACAAGAGCCCAGAGAAGAGCTAGGTTCCGCATCCTTTCTGTCACCCAGCCTGGCCTGGTGCACCTGATCCCCCACTCCTCTCTCACAAAGAAGCCCACAGGACCCTCCCTGATGGCAGCATGTTGCACCCTGTGAGGGAGCAAGGAACAGGATACCATAGCTTTCAGCGCTTGCTGAGTTCAGATAAATCTCTCCCTCCTCTCCCTGTGCAGCTGAAAGTCGTCCGGTCTAGCTAGGGTTTCTCCCACTTATGCAGCTCATGAATATTTAACAGCATCTGCCGTGGAGGCGATAAAGCCCTACCAATCCTTGACAAATATGTCCTAATCTTTTCAATTTCGGGGTGCAAATATGCCTTCTGAGTCCTGTTTGTCACCTAGATTAATGGCCCAGGGTCCCATAATCCTTTGGTGCTAATTCAAGTGGTGGCTGGCCGGCGTGTGCCTGCTAGAGGGATGTTGGGAAACACACGCACACGCACGCGCACACACACACACACACACACACAATGATGGAGTAATTAGTCAAGGAAGGATTATTTGTAGGGAGAGAGAGAGAGAGAGAGAGAGAGAGAGAGAGAGAGAGAATGCGTATGGTATGTGTACTTGTGTATTTGTGTGTACACCCTGTGTCTGTGTGTCTCCACTCTGCATTCACACACAAGTGTTCAGGTGTATGTGTGAGTTGTGTATGCCCCCTGCCTGTGTGTGTGTAAATGTGAGTGTGTGTGTATGAGGTGGATGCTCTGTGTGCCTCTCTTGGTGGGGGTGGGAGGAACAGGTGAACCAGTTGAATATTTGATCTGATTTCTCCCCCTGCATGGGCGCTGATGGAGAGGAAATGGATGAGAGCCACCAGTGGGGAAGAAAGGAAGCAATATTATGTGCAGAGAAAAGTCCCATGGAATATGTTTGGAGTGTATCTGAAAAGTGTCTCTACATCCCATGCCCTCTGGGGCCATGTTAGTTTCAAATGTTCCAAGTGGCTGACCTTGAGAGGGGCAGAAAATCAGAGGTCTGCATGAAAACATGGATTTTACTGGGGAAGACCAATGTACCTTTGTGGCTTTGTGCATGTCTTTGTATGTGAGGGTGTGTTGTTTTAAGGTCTTGGTACATGGACCTAGTGTAGACAGATCCACAGAAATCTGTATGGCACACTCTCATCTGCTGCTTTGTGCTCTCTCTTTCTTTCTCTCTCTCTGTCCCTCCCTCCCTCCCTTCCTTTTCTCAGCAGACCTCCACTATTTCACCAGAACACTGGCCTGAGGCCATGTGGATCTGGCCTCTGTTGTTCTCCATACCTGGCTTCCTTCTCTCCCAGGTCTATTCTCTGAGCAGCCAGCTGGAGACTGGAGAGGAAGGGGCATGACAGGATGGAATCTTTGACCCTTTCCCCTTTTCCTGTCACTAGAATCTGTATTGTTCATCTGTGAGGGAAGTGAACCACATCCTGGTGTGGCAGGTGAGAAAGGGCAGCCTCAGTGTGGGGCTAGGAAGGAGGAAATGAGGTTCAGACTGCAAAGTGCTGAGGCTTAAACCAGGGACCAATGTAGAAATGTTCACCCCACTTTGTGAGTTACCTCTTCCATGGCAAGTAGAACCTATTCAGACACACAGGCCAGCACACCCCATCTCAGGCAGAAGCAGGTACTATGCACAGATGACCCTAATCCTTACCCTCTGATCTGTGAGATAGAACATTTTCAAGAGTTGGTGATGGTTTAAGGAGACAACAACCCTACTGTGAGCCAGTCAGTGTAAAAACAGTCTCAAGACACTTCTCTCATTTGGAAGGAAAGTTCTAGATGAGGGATCCTTCCCACAGCTAAATACAAGCCCATCATCCTGAAAATATGGAGACTGTCTCTTGGGAGCATTCTCCTGCAAGGATCCTGACCTGTACCCCAGCACAAATACATCCTTCCCTCCGTGGTTATACCCAGCTTTGAGATCTCAGGGGCTCAGAAAGTGACTGTGACAGTGCCGAGCAAGGGCTGCCCCTCTGAGAACTGAGAAAAATCACGTCGTCCTAAAGTCAAAGGGATCCGGGTTGCATGTTGAAGAACTCATGCTAGAGGTGTGTGTCTCAACCTCTCGATAAGAAATCCATCTCCCATCACAAGTGTCTATGAAAACCAGTCCGTGAGATAGGAGGATTCCTGCCTTGACATTTGGGAGTCCTCACAAAGGAAGGAGATTCTATTCATCTTTCTCTTCTATAGGCAATGAGGAGAGCAACATGCTCAGCTCTTGTTCCTAATGCTACTGGTTTTTCAACATGCACTCGCTCCTCTCTGGGAGATTCTAGCAATCAAATTTATCCATAACCTAAATCAACAGTCTATTTGCTTATCATCTATTAGAGGACAGCCACCAAACCAAAAAGAACTCTGTGGGATACTCAGGACATCTGTTTTGGTTTCAAGAATATTATAATAAACATATGAAGGAAAGCCAGAATATTTAAGCAACTTATTTGTTACTGAAAGTAGTCATAGTGTTGTAAAAATAGAATAGTTTGTAGCAGGCAGTTTCTAAGATGGCCACCTCCTGCCTCCAAGATGACTGCCTCCAAAATGGCTGCCTCCAAGATGCTGCCACTCATATGGTCCCAGTAGTTCTCATGAAGTGGGAATGACCTAGCAACTCACTTCTAATGCATAGACTGTAGCAAAATACATGGGCATCATTTCAAGATTTGAATAGGAAAAGACTATGATTTTTGTTTATTCCCTTTGCATTTCCTCTCTTTAGGAAAGCAAGCTGTAATATTATGGGTAACCCTAGGTTCATGTGGTAACTATTGTTCCCAGCCCTCAACTAGTGAGAACCTGACCCTTACCATGTGAGCCATGTGAGCAAACATGGAAGCAAGTCCCCCTACTTGATCCCTGACATGACATTTACCCTTGCTGACATGTTGATTGCTGTTGGCAATAGTTCCTGAGCCAGAGGGACCAGCTTCGCTACTCCCAGATTTCTGACTCACAAAACTTGTGAGATAATAAAAGCTTACTGTTTAAAGCTACTACATTTATGGTAACCTGTTGTCCAGGGTTGAACACAGACTTGCCTGGGTTCAAATCCTACCTCTTCCTGTGTGTGTGTAAACTTAGTATAAATCGCTAAAATCTCTTGGTCACTCAGCTTCCTTGTTTGTGAAATAGAAATAATGGGACTTACCTCAAAGGGCTGTTATAAGGTTCAAATATGCTAATATATGTAACACATTTGATACATTGAAACCATTCTACAAGAGTTGGGGTCTCCCATATTATTATCTCTGAAGGCCTCCTAAAACCCAGGTGACACATGGGAACAAAAATTCCCATCAAAACCAGCAGCCTTGAGAACATGGGACAAACATGCCTGTGTCTCATCTCCTGATGCACCCTGCTTTGGTTTGGATGTGAAATGTCTCCTAAAAAGGCTCCTGTGTGGAAGACTTCATTCTCCAGCTGCTGACGCTATGGAAAGGCAACTGGATTATGAGGCACAAACTTTATTAATGGGTTAATCCACTGATGGATCTGTAGCTGAATGGGTAATTAGGGGGCAGGGCCTGGAAGAAGTAAGTAGTATTTGGGAATGGGTCTTCAAAGTCAGTCTCCTTGCCAGAGTCAAAATGACTCTCCCTCTCCCCCTCCCCTCCTCCCAGCTGCTGACGCTATGGAAAGGCAACTGGATTATGAGGCACAAACTTTATTAATGGGTTAATCCACTGATGGATCTGTAGCTGAATGGGTAATTAGGGGGCAGGGCCTGGAAGAAGTAAGTAGTATTTGGGAATGGGTCTTCAAAGTCAGTCTCCTTGCCAGAGTCAAAATGACTCTCCCTCTCCCCCTCCCCTCCTCCTCCCCCTCCCCCTCTCTCCCTTTCTCTCTCTCTCCCTCCCTTTCCCTCTCTCCCTCTCTCTCCTCTCTCTCCCTCTCTTCTCTCTCTCTCCCTGCCTCTCTCTTCTTTGCTCCCTCCCTCTCTATCCCTCTACCTCTACCTCTCCCCCCTCTCTCTTCTTCTCCCCCCTCCCCCTCTCTCCCACTCCTTCTCCTTCCCCCCTCCCTCTCTCCCTCCCTCTCCTTTCTGGCAGCTATGAGGTGAGCAGCCTCCTCTTCCACACACTCCCACTGCATTAGTATTTCCAAAGCAATGAGGCCAGCAGGTCACGCATCACTGAATCAGTTGCCCAAAATAAACCAAAATAAACTATTTTAAGTTGATTTTTCTCAGGTATTTTGTCTCCAGTAATTAATAATCAACTTCCATTCCAGAGTGTGAATCACAGGCTTCCCATGTACCACAGAATTCCTCCTAGCTGGCCGTCCCTGGCTCCTCCAGACTTGGAACATTATTTCCAAGTTTGGCCACTGTGTGTTCCTTCCCTCCTGTGTAGGCCATGTCTCCCATCAAGAGACAGAGTCTATCTCCCATACCTGGAATTTAGTCTTGCCTTGAGAGTTGCTTACACTCATAGAAAGGATGTTATGAGCCAGGTATGGTGGGGCACACCTGTAATCCCAGAACTCTGGAGGTGGAGACAGGAGGATCAGATGTGTAAGATCACCTTTAGCTGCACAGTGAGTTTGAGGTCAGCCTGAGCTACATGATACACTGTCTTTAAAAAAAAAAAAATTAACGATATAGGAATGTCATGAAATTTCCAAGCCCAGATCTTAAAAAGATCGATGACAGTTCCTGTCTTTTCCTCTTTAAAGCCAAGTCCCACATGAGAAGTCTGATTACCCAGAGACAGCCATGTTGTGAGGAAGCCCAAGCCAGCCATGAGGAGAGAGCCTGTGGAGGTTCACAGAGCCATAAAGCATGAAAGTGAAGCTTTCTGAATAGACTCACATGTGCAGCCACTGGCTAAACTACAGTGTAGATTTGCTAATCACTGAAGGACAAATTCAAACTCAGAGACGTCCCATACAGCTCTGATAAAATTTCTAAAACCCTCACAGCAACACACCCCCCACCCCCGCCTGGCTGCCATGGCTTGAGCAAAATTCCCTACCGGCTTACTGGGTGGGCACCAGCAGGTATAGATCCACCCACGGGAAGGAGGGTGCAAATGTTCCCATCATTCCATGAGGGAAACAGAACCTGGAGAGATCATGGACCGGGGAGGGGCTCTGGAGGCCCCACCCTTCCCTGAGGAGTCGTGGGCAGTTGGTGGTTGCCCGGGGAGGGGAGTCACTTTCTTCAGTGGTGTAGCCCTGGGTCAGCTGCCCGTGCTCCAGTGAGTAACCCCACACCCATGCTGTCTGCGAGCAACACTAATTAAACTCAGCGGGTCCCAAGAACAAAACAAATAAACAAACAAAGACATGAAAGTGGGAGAGATTTCCTGGGAAGAAGAGGTTCAGCAGGAGAGAAGGGTGAGAAAGGATGATGGGGCGAAAATGACTATACATTAGATACATGTTTGAAATTGTCAAAGAATAATCAATAATTTTAATAGAAAGAAAAAAGAACCAGGAAAGTATGAGGTTGTGATCCCAGCCACAAAAATGTACAGAATCAAGGAGGGAACCAGAAAGAAAGCCCCACCCCCAACCTCTCGCCCTTCTTCCGGGTGGAAGCTAACCTCAGAAGCAAGGGAGTCTGGGAAATACAGGGTCAGCCGCTCAGAGGTCTGAGCAGGACAGAGGAGGGTGGAGCACAGGCAGGCAGCAGTAATTACTCAGCTCCGCCTTCCATGCATGGAACCCTCCCCAGCAAATTTATTCTAAAGTTCCTCAGAGGCCTGGACAGAGGCACCAAGCAGTCCCAGGATGCTATCGACATCCCCCACACCGGTGGGAATAGCCCACACCAAAGCTTTCCACCACAGTCTCCCCTGAGACACCCCTGCTACAGAAAGCCCCCAGATGTCCCCAGACCCCACGGGACACTGGAGGTTTCTTCCACTTGCTGGCTTCCTGAAACCAGTACATTGAGTGTGGGACGCTCACGCCAAGAAATGATCCCCAGCTGAGCAGTGCCTGGCCTCTGGTAAGGTAAAGAACCGAACAAAAGCCAAGGTCCCCGGTCTCTCGGAGAGGTTAGAATAGGCCATTCGCCAGAACAGAACTCTGCAGTGCCAACCCCGACTCAGCTTGGGGACTGAAGACTGGAAGCTTGGGCTTCGTAGCTAAAGCAGTTCCTTCCCCCTTGAGGAAGTCACCTGTGCTTGAAGCCTCAATCAATCTCCAGAGGGTTATCATTACACCTGCCTTAAAGAGGAGGAAATAAGCCGCAGAGAGGTTAAGTCACTGCCCAGGGACACACAGCTGGAACACAGCAAAACTTGGTCTATAGCTCCAGGCTGGGCATGACAAACTTTAGCTGTCCCAGCCCCTGACTCTCAATTCCTCCTCTGTCCTCTGTTGTTCCTTGTCTGGCCTTCCACTGGCTGGATCACCCAGCTAGGCTAAAGAAGGAAGAGAACAGATATTTAGTGAGCCCTGAATGTGTGGCAAACACTAGGCCAGTTGACCCTGTAACCACAAGGCCCTTTGCACCCCCAGGACTCTGCCTTCCTCCTCTGTGAGGTAGAGATAAGGTAGAACTTACACTTCAGGGGAGTGAGCATGGGAACTAAGAGAACAGAATTACTAGCACCTGAGTGCTTTGTCCTACACTATTTTCATGAGGACCCACTAATACTTAACTGCTTGATCCCTTGCTAAGTACTCCTGTGGAGCATTGTGCTAAGTCCACCTCAGGACCCTGACAGGAATGGACTATCATTTTCATTTAGCAGATGAAACAAAGGAAATACAGAGAGGTTAAAAGATTTGCCTAGTTCCACACCAAGGAAGTAGTAATGCCAGGATTTGAACCTGAATCTGATGCGGAAGTTCTAACGAGCAGAATGCCCGTCACAGCTGGAAAATAGAGAACTCATCCACCCATCCACACACCTATCCATCCATCTGTCCACCCACCCATCTACCCATTCACCCATCTATCCATCTACCCACCCATCCATCAACTCACCCATCTATCCACCCATCCATCCATCCACCCCTTCATACACCCATCCATCCAGGAAGTGTTTATGGAACACCTGCTGTCTCCTGGGCACTCTTCTTGGCACTAGGAACACTGCCCACCAACAAGACAAAGCTCCGGGCCTTCTGGAGCTGACAGTTTACGGAGGAGAGGAAGAAAATCAGGAAGCAAATCAGCATGGAGATAAAGTATTGAATTCTGATGGATGCCTTGATAAAGAGATTTAGATCATAGGTGCTATGATTTTTTTAAAAAAAAATAGCAAGAAGATCCTAGTAGACAGGGAGGCCCTCTCTGAAGGGAAGATATTGGAGCAGAGGCCTGAAGGACAGCCTGAATATCTCCATGCCAGGAGCCAAAGGACTGACCCAGTAGTGAGGGCAACAGGTGTAAAGGCCCTGAGGTCGGAAGAGATCAGTACAAGTGCATTGGAAAGCTGAGGAAGGAGGAACAGGCAGAAGAGTGGGCAGGCACAGAACAAAGGAGATGTTGGCAGAAGCCAGGTTGAGTCAGGAGGTTGTGGACTGAGGTCAAGATCTGGTGTTATTTCTAGTGCACTAGAGGGACCTTGAAGGACTGTGGCTTTGCCACATCGATGATAAATTGGAACCCCTTTCTGGGTTTGGCAGAACTCACGTGAGAAATAGATGAAGGGGTGGCAAGAGTATGCAGAGAGATGGGCCCAGGATTCTGCAGAGTGCTGACTGCCCTCCTTGTCCACAGCACATTTGCTCCACACCATCCTTTAACCAGGGAACTCAGCCTTGCCAGCAGCTACCCCAGACCCCCATTTACTGCAGCTGTTCCCTGTGTCTCCTCCCGACATCCATCCCTTCTCAGTGTGGCCTTGCTCCTCTGATCAAAGCAATCCCTCTGCCCCCCCGCCCCCCGGGCTGTTTCATGGCTTGCTTTACATAGTGGAATTTTGAGGGAGTGAGGTTTGACCAGGTCCAAGCTGAGGCCACAAGAGGCCTTGTAATTTCCACACTTTCTCAGAACCCTGCCATCAGTGTGTAAAGAAGCCCAGGCTACTCCACGGGAGCAGGAGAGACAACAGAAAGCAGCTCTGAGGTTGCCCTGTTGTCCTAGCAAGAACCTCAAGATGCTAGGGAGATGGGGCAGACCAGTAACAGACCCATGACTGTCCAGAAAAGCAAGAGAGAGCCCTGCCAAGGCCCAAAGAAAATGCCCAGCTTCCCCATAAAATAGAAATCAGCCATAATTAGTCATTGTTTTAAGAGTTTAAAAATAAGGGGTAATTTGTTACACAGCAGGAGCTGACTGATATACCTTCAAAACCCCAGCCCCTCCTGACAACCAGAGCTAAGACTGCTTATTCTAAATCCTGCAGAAGTGTGGAGCAGAGATTCCAACACACCAACAGCCATATTCTCAAAGACAGGCAAGGAGGGATTGCAAACCCCTGATCTCATTCCACATCCCATTTCTCTGAACACAGTGAAGAATATACAAAACTTTCGATGTGCCCTTCATGTCCCTCATGGTTCTGTGCATATAAGGGTAATAACATTTATTTAAAATGTTTTCTTCCTAGAGATCATTCCTCTCATTCAACAAATATTTCTTGCTCCCTTGTGATACGCAAGGCACTGGGGAGACAAAGACCCCAAGGTCATAAAGCCGATGCTAAGCTGGAGGGACCGAGCTATTGACAGTAAAGGAATTATCATTAACTTCATGACAAGATGATTTGGTTGAGATATGAAGAGGAAAACAAGGGAAAGGGGGCAGTGAGATAGCTCAGCAAGTACAGGTGCTTGCTGCCAAGCCTGACAACCTGATCAGTCCAGGATTTGCACGGTAGAAGGAGAGAACCAACTCCAACAAGCTGTCCTTTGACTTGCACATATGCACTGTTCTCTCTCTCTCTCTCTACCTCTCTATCTATCTATCTATCTATCTATCTATCTTAATCTTAAAAATGAGATGGGGAAACATCAACTTTTTCAGGAGCCCTGGGAAGAGCATGCCAGGCAAAGGAACAGCCAGGACTAAGGTCCTAAGGAAGGAAGGGTTGAGGCTTTGAAAAATGTATCAGTCAGCTGATGCTGTGTAACAAATTATCTCATAACTGAAGCTTTTAAAGAAAGGAGTAATTATGACTCTTGCTGGGCTTAGAGGAATTGAGAAGCAGACAAAACTGGAACACCAAGTTTAGATGCTTTCTCTTGTGCTCATATGACCTCCACTGGTCGAAGGAACATTAGTATGATATGAGCACAGACTTACACTCATGCACAGAGTTGTGTCTTGCTGCTCTTTGGAATACTGAGACCACAGTGTAAAGAAGATTGAACAAGCTGGAGGATGAGAGGTCTTAGGCTTCTGTGACAAGCAGCCCTTTGCTGAGAGACATGTGAGGTGTCCACCAACACCCAGCCCCAGTTAAACTGGTCCAAACCAGCCAGTCAACCCAGCCAAGCCACAGTGTCAAGAGCACTTTTAAAATGGTGTTGCTTTAGATGCTGCACTTTGAGAATGCTTGTTACACAGCAAAAGCTAACTGATCCGCTCACCTTGCTGGTGGCTGGAGGCTAGTTCGTTTCTCACAAAGAAATTTCTATTCTAGTAACCTAATTTACTAAACAGGAAGCCACAACATTGCAGTGTGCACCCTGGGTGGTCTCTAAGCCAACTCTGGAGTGAGTGAAGCTCACTGGTATGCACGTGAGATCTAAACTCCTACCCCAATAAAATGATAGATTAAAACTTATGCCATACAAAGACTCCTGGTCTCTCAACTGAATCTGCTTGGCATTTAAGTTGCTAATTCCAGTCAACTATTGCTTTGAGCACCTGCTTCTATCTGTCATCATGGAAGGCAGGTAGGGACAGAGGAGAAGCAGGCAAGACTGACCTCTATCTTTGACTAGAGTGGGGAAGTCTGGATTCATTCGCAGAATGTGTTCTGAACAGGACTGAAGATGTAGGAGGACCCCCAAACATGGCAGACTAGTGCTGTAAAGGTAAGTTTTAGGTCATGTTTAGATAATGCAGGGTTTAGATATTAATACTTTTTTAACACCTTCAGATGGGGACAGGCAGATGTGGGGACAGCTCGCTGACCTCCCAGCTCTGTGTCTTCCTGGTCACTGCCCTGTCCTTGTCTTGAGAGGTTGAGTCACATGGACAAACCCACAGGTGCCCTCCCCTCTGGGTTATGGTGGACTCAGCCATAGGTGGCCGGAGCAGGATGCTTAGGCAGGAGAAGTGTGTGTGGGGGGGATGTATTTAGGCCTCTCGTTCCCTCCATAGCTTGACTCCTCTCCTTAGTCTAAGTGTGTAGGGTGGCTATGCTTCTGCGCCCCCAGAGAAAGGGACCCCATCCCTTTGGTCTCTGCCAACCTCCCTATGTCTTTGTAACTTGTCACTTTGGTTGTATGTACACTGTGTGTATACATGTATGTATACATATGCACATGTGGAGGGCAGAGCTCAAAGTTGGGGGTCCATGTTTGGTTGTTTGCTTTGGGGTTTGGGTGGGGGACAGGGTCTCTCACTGAACCTGGAGCTCACTGATTGGCTAAGCTGGCTGGCCAGTATGCTCCAGGGATCTGACTGTCCCCACCCCAGTACTGGGGTTATAGATGGGAGCCATGCCAGGTTTTTCCCCAGGGTGCTGGGGATCCCAATTTGGGCCCCATGCTTGCACAGTAAGGAGTTTTCTGGCTGAGCCATCTCCCCAGCCTGTTACCTCTCTCTGTCACCTGTCCCTATGTAAACAGGTTCTCCTGGATTGTTCTAGTTTGAGGATGGTCTGTGTTAGTTTCAATACACATCTCTATTGACTGCAGTCCCCACCTGTCCCTGTCGCCCTGAGTGAGTCTGCCCAGTCGACTGCATATATATCACCTGACTACCCCAGCTGGCTCACTTCCCCACTTCATTTTGAACCTTGCATTCATGTTAAGCCATCCAATATGGCAGCCCACTTTCAGGCTATCCAATATGGTAGTCTACATTTGGGCTATCCAGATCAAGTGCCAAATCCCAGGGCCAAGAGGGACTCGCATCCCTCTCACAGGGTGTCAGAAGGGACCTCCTATGTAAGGCAAACAGGCTGGACATGGGGGACCTGTAGAAGAAGGACATGGTAGGCACTCCTGATAAAGGCTCACACTGTCCTCGGGCCAGGGTCTTCAGGAGGCCCCATCAGTAGGGGTTGAAGGGACCCTTCCCTGATTTACCCCTCCTCACTGACCAGTGTCCCTCTCTAGGGCCTGGAGACAACTCGGGGCTCAGGACTCTCTACTTGGAGCTCCTTGTCCACTGAGATTAAGTCACCACATGCTGCCTGTGCTCCGGGCCTCTCCCAGGCCCTGCTGGTCTCCTGCTTCCCTTAGGTCTGCTCATCTGGAACCTTCTCTCTACCTTGCACCCCTGTGCTCCTTCGTCCCTACCCCTTCTCACCCCAGAATCCGCTTTGCTCACCCTACCTTCCCTGCACATGCCCCCCTGTCATTTCTCCTGCCCTTCCCCCGCCCCAGGCCTCCCTTCATCTTTCCCTTCTCTCTTCTTTCCTCCATCCTCCTCTGCTCCCCCCTCCCAGATCTCATCCTTCCTTTCACCCCCCCAACCCCATCCATCTTCTCCCTCCTCCCCCTACCAGGCATCTCTTGCTTGGTGACAGCCACAGTTGGAGAAAGATGGATGGAAATGACACCCCGGCACTGGCGTGACCGCCACTCGGTGATGCATTGGGAGCCGTCCTGGGCTCTGTGGGAGCCATACAGATGAGCCAGTGACCTCTCTGTGCACAGGGTCAAGGACATGGGAAGGACAGAAGGCTGGGGCTGCAGAGTGCAGCCTGGGCTCCTTGCTGAGCCCCAACAGTGGATGAAGGGAGAGGTCGGCCCCCTCTAGGTGTTGCATCTGTCCCAAAGAGGACAGTGAAAAAGAGCAGTACTCAGGTGACGCTCTTGATGTGCAATGCAGACAGGTAATCAAAACACCTGTGCCTTGGTTTTCCCATCTGGGACATGAGAACAGTTGGCACAGCCTACAAGTCGCAGGCAAAGCCCTTAACACAAGATAGTGCCTGTCCCTGTTTGGTAGAGTCTCCCCAGGAAGCTCCGGCCCTGAAGGCTTTGCCCCATTGCAGGGCTCAAAGGTGCGGCTGGGGAGTGACCCGGCCGCGAGGTGCCCACCCCATCAGTGCCCTGATCCATGCGTGGATTCTTATCGGAGGTGATGGGAACTGTAGGATGTGGGCCCAACTGGAAGAGATCTCTCTCTCTCTCTCTCTCTCTCTCTCTCTCTCTCTCTCTCTCCCTCTGCCCCCTTTCTCCCCCTCCCCTAGCCTTTGTGAAATGAGCAACTTTTCTCTACCACACTCTTCCACCATGATGTTCTGCCTCACCCCAGCCCAGAGCAACAAAGCCAGCTGACCATGGACATGGACAAGGCCCTCTGAGACTGTGAACCAAATAAATCCTTCCTCTTTAAGAAGCTTTTCTTAGGTATCTAATATGTGAAACAGCATGTTCATGCCACCAAGTCAGGTAGCTCCTCAAAGTTATCAAACAACAAAACCAGTGTGGGAAATCTCTGTGGACAGAGCCTGGCCTGGGTCTCAAACAACAGTCATATGGGGGAGTGGAGGTAGGTGGAGGTGTGAGGGTGTCAAGAAATGATAGGGGTGTCAGGAGAGGGTGTGGGGGTCAGGAAAGGATATGGGGGCCAGGAGAGGGTGTGGAATGTCAAGAGAAGGTATAAGGGTCAGGAGAGAATCTGCAAGTCAAGGAAGGTGTGGCTCTTAGGAGAAGGTATGGGAGTCAGGAGAGGGTGTGGGGGTTTGCAGAGGGTGGGGGGGTTTGCATCAGGAGAGGATGTAGGGGTCAGGTGAGGGTGTGGGGGTCAAGTGTGGGAGTCAGGAGAGGGTGTGGGGGTTTGCAGAGTGGGGCATCAGGAGAAGATGTAGGGGTCAGGAGAGGATGTAGGGGTCAGGTGAGGGTGTGAGGGTCAGGTGTGGGGGTAAGGAGAGGGTGCGGGGTTAGCAGAGTGGGGGATCAAGAGAGGATGTGGGGGTCAGAAGAGGATGTGGGGGTCAGGAGAGAGTGGGAGGGTCAGGAGAGGATGGGAGGTTCAGGAGAAGGTATGGGGGTCACGAGGGTGTGGGGGTCGGGTGTGGGGGTCAGGAGAGAGTGTGGGGTCAGGAGAGGGTGTGTCTTGCTTCCTATTCACCTGCTGTCCTGGTGAAGCTAGAGGTGAAGAAAGCATGAAAGAGCCTCAGGCTTTGCTGCCAGCCTGCCACACCTTAGGCACAGACCTTCTGAGCCTATTTCTTTGTCTGAGAAATGGGAGTAATAGTAGTATCTAGTTACTGGGGGGTGTGAATTCCACCCATTCACTTATTCATGCAACAAGTATTTGCTGAGCATCTACTGTGTGCCAGGTTATGTTCTAGAGAGAAAAGCACATTAATAAATGAACTAGAGTCACATAATACCCAGACACATACACACAAACACATGCATGCATACAGACACAGACACATACATACATACACATACACACATACATACACATGCATAGACACATACAAACACATACATTACATGCATGCATGCAGATACACACACATGTACACATAGCTACACATATAAATGTGTATACACACATATATACATGTGTATGCGATGTATATGCATACACACAGACACACATACAAATATCTACACATACCACATACACAAATATACACACATACATATACATGCACCCACATACACACATATACACCCACAAATATATATACATACATATACATGTACATGCATGTACACTTGTATATACATACACATGTGTATACATATGGATGTGTGTATAGTTATGGATGTGTGCACACATGTGCATACATACATAAATATACACTCACATATACACTGTATACATGCATAGACACATAAACATTCATGGACACATAAATATACACATAACACATAATACTCATGTGCACATATACATATACATATATACATATATGTATATACAAGCACACAGACAAATATGGGCACATATACACAAAGATAGACACACATATACACATGCATGCACATACATACATGCACACACATACACGGCAGCAGCATCACACAGTTCCTTTCCCTCTCTCTGACCTAGACGGATCCTAGGCCACCACAAAGGAAGTCCACAAAGGTCTTAAAACTTGCCGGGGGAGACACTCCCAAGCACGGCCTCCTTGCTTCTCTCCCACTGCCTTGCACCCTCTTTCTGACTGATCACCCAGTGCACTGGCTCCTGCCTCAGTGGGCCAGCCCCTAACTCTGTGGACCAGCACCTATGTCTGTGGATCAGCCCCTACCTCTGTGGACCAGCCCCTATGTCTGTAGACTAGCCCCTATGTCTGTGGACCAGCCCCTATGTCTGTGGACTAGCCCCTGCCTCAGTGGACCAGCCTCTACATCTGTGATCTAGCCACTCAGTGGACCAGCCCCTGCATCTGTGGACTAGCCCCTCCCTCAGTGGGCCAGCCCCTGCCTCTGTGGACCAGCACCTATGTCTGTGGACCAGCCCCTACCTCTGTGGACCAGCCCCTATGTCTGTAGACTAGCCCCTGCCTCAGTGGACCAACCCCTACATCTGTGGACTAGCCCCTGCCTCAGTGGACCAGCCCCTACCTCTGTGGACCAGCCCCTGCCTCGGTGGACCAGCCCTTATGTCTGTGGACTAGCCCCCTGCCTAAGTGGGCCAGCCCCTACCTCTGTGGACCAGCATGTATGTCTGTGGACGAGCCCCTGACTTAGTGGACCAGCCCCTACCTCTGTGGACTAGCCCCCCACCTCAGTGGACCAACTTGCTGCCTCAGTGAATTCAATTCATTTCCTCTCTCTTTTCTGCCTCACTTTCCTCTGGGAAATACTCAAACTTCCAGTGGGACCACTCCTCAACACCTGCACTTTCTGGCCTCAAACAGGTCAGTGCTCCCTCCCATGGCCTCCCTGGTGTTCTGGGAACTGTCACCATACAGTTGTACCTCAACTTATGAAAGGGTCATGTCCCGATAAACCCATCAGAAGTTGAAAATATCCTGTCAAAAATGCATTGCATGTGCGGGGGCTTGGAAGCATGAGACACTGGAGCATGCCAGCTGCTTCCCTCGTGGTCATATGACTGACAGGAGCCGGCCAAGCTGGACAGAGCTCAACCCCAGATGGCACACAGGCAAGGGAACTGGAGTCAACCTTTGCCGTGTGAAGCCACAGCATTTGGGGCAGCTTGTTACCCAGTAGTAGCTGACTGAGATAGTAGTTCAGGCAAGGATAACTGAAGCCTCAACCCAGACCACTGTGAGGCCCCTCAGGGAAGCAAACAGCTTATGAGGCAAACAGCTTAACCTCTCTGGCCCTCCTGAGCCCCATGTGTAAAGTTGGGATAACACCTGCTTCACAGAGTTGATATGAGGACCAAATGGAGGGAAGGGAGGGAGGGAGGAGGAGGAGGTAGTAGGATTCTGAATTTTAGGCTGGCCCAGGCTATACAGAGAGACCCAGACTCAGAGAGAGAGAGAGAGAGAGAGAAAGGAGAGAGGGAGGGATGGAGGGATGGAGGGAGGGGCTGATGGAATGACATGGTATCAGTCCCACACAAGCACAAACTGTGATGCTTTTCAGAACTCGAATGTTCTGTCCCACTACACAGCCAGGGGTCAGCTTCCCTGAGAAGAAGCGGAGACCCTTCACTTCTGTGACATCCAGCCTCAGCGGGCTCAGTCATCAAGACCCAGCCCCACACTCCAACACACTAAGCATGATGGAGGGCCACGAGTAGCCTGTCAATAGTGGCCACCACTGGCTCATTTGTTTCATGTCTGTGAGAGCTGCCGGGCTGTGAGCAGGGCCCAGGGTCAAGGTTTGTGAAAGAGGACCTTGAGGGAGAAACGCTCCAAGATGAGAAAATGCTGCTTCATGCCCAAAGCTGGCCCTGGCTGGGTGGAAGCTGACACTGGCATTTAGGCACTGGACACACGCTTGGGACCCTGGATCTGGAGTCCAGAATTGCATAAAAGTCCTTGCTCTTCACACAGTGGCTTAGCGCAGCTCCCACAGTCCTGCAGCCCTCCACATGCCTCCAGTGTTGCCTGGGCCTGGGCCTGGGGCATCACAGCAAGAAAAAAGAAATGGGGTGTACTGGAGGTCAGCTTCTTAAACTTACACAAAGCCATGTACTCAGCCCTGATGATTATCAAATCAAAGTATCATTCAAAGGCCAGTGAGGAGGCTCAGCAGGTAAGCAAGAGTTGTGGCTCTTGCCACAAAACCTTGCGACCTGAGTTTGATCCCCAGGACCCACAAGGTGGAAGGAGAGAACCAACTCCCACAAGTTGCCCTCTGACCTCCACACATAAGGCATGCCATAGCATGTATATGCTCGCATGCACGTGTGTGCACAAACACTCATGCATACAAATAATAATGTGAAACTAATTTTTACATATATATATTAATCAACTCTTAAAAACATTGAAGATGTTCTACGATGCCCTGAAGTCTCAGATTTCCTCCAAGATTTAATTCTTTATGTAAAAATAAACAAGCGTACCCACCTCATTAGTATGCAAATTTGTTTCGTCTTTAACAAATGATGAGATCGTATGTATACCAAAGAATTGGTTTCAAATAGCTTTCTCTTTCTAATCTTTATTCTGTGTCTATGTGTGTATGATTTTCTGAGTGGGTACATATGTGCACATGTTTGTGTGTGTGACTGTGGGTGTGTCCGTGCCAGAACTCATGCATTAAAGTCGGGGGCAACCTCAGGTCTGCCCTCATCTTCCACCTTGATTTTGTTTCTTTTCTACCTTGACTTTTTAAATGTAACTACATTTATTTATTTTGTGAGTCGGGGGATCCGTCTCGTTCGTGTGTGGAGGTCAGAAAACAGCTTGGGGAGTCTGTTCTCGCCCTCCACTATATGAGTCTCAGGGACTGAACTCAGATCATCAGACTTGGCAGCAAGCTCCTTCACCTGCTGAGCTGTCTTGCCATCCCTCTGCCTTTTTTTTAAATCTATTTTTGTTTTATGTGTATAAGTGTCTTGCCTGTGTGTGTATAAGTGCACCAGTGTTGTGCAATATCCACAGAGGCCAGAAGAGGATGTATGTCGGATCTCCTGGAATTGGAGTTACAAACAGTTGTGAGCCACCATGTGGGTGCTGGGAAATGAACATGGGTCCTCTGCAAGAGCAGACAGTGCTCTTAACTGCTGAGCCATCTCTCCAGCCCCACCCCACCCCTGTGCCTTGTTTTAAAAAGGCAGAATCTCCTGTCCCATGTGTTCCTTTGCTAATAAACCCTATTTTGATGGAAAAAAAAAAAAAGAATCTCTTTGCTGTTTGCCACTGTATACTCCAGGCACAGGGACATCATCCTACATATGAACAAGTCAAGACATGATGTCATAATACCACTTGCATTGTGACATCATAATACCACTCACATTGTGGTTTTGACATCACCCTCCTTTTGTGGGATCATAGGAAGAAATGCCCTAATCCAATCCACTAGGATCTGGGGAGGGGAAATGATTCCCTTCTCCACAAACATGCCACCTACCTTATAAATATTCACTAAAACGTCTTTAAAATCCACAACGAGGCTGGAGAGATGGCTCAGTGGTTAAGAGCACTGGTTGCTCTTGCAAAGGACCTGGGTTTGATTCACAGAACCCGAATGGCAGCTAACAACCATCTGTAACTCCAGTTCCAGGGGATCCAATGTCCTCTTCTGACCTCCTCTGGCATTGCACAGCACAGGTGCGCTTACATACATTCAGGTAATATACTCATACACATAAAATAAAAATAATAAAGTATTTTTTTAATCTGCAACAAAAACCTTCTGGGCTACTCCCTGCCTTGGAGCGACTCCCCAGTCTCTCTGTGGAATATTTACTTTGCTTGATCAAATAAACTTTAGCTCAGATGGTCTATGCCTATTGACTGAATTCTTTCCTTCCGAAAGACAAGAACCGAGAGAGAGCTCCACAACATAAAGACGCCATGATATGATATTGAATTAGAGCCCCTAACTTGATTACATCTCAAAACCCCCATGGCCAATTACAGCCATATTCAAAGGTACTAGTAACCTGATATCTTTGAAGGAATACAGTTCTACCCATAGAACTAGCCACACTCAGGTTGGGAAGATGGCTCAGTGCATAAAAATGTTTGCCACACAGGGACAAGGATCTGAGTTCAAATCCCTAGAACCCACATAAAAGCTGGATGTATATCATGAGTGTCCATAATCCCAGTGCTGAGGGTGGATGCCACAGAAAAACAAACATCCTCAAACAAGGCGGAAAACAAAGACTTAAACCGGAGGTTCACATACTTGAACACACAAGCACAAACACACACACATTGTATACACACACACACACACACACACACACACACATACACACAAACAGAACTAGTCAAGCTCTCTTCTACCCCAGGGCCTTTGCACTGACTGTGTCCTCCACACCTTACATCCCCAATCACCCACTCTTATATTATCTTCTCACAGAAGCCTCGCCAAGCTCCCCTCCAAAAGTTACCCCTCTGTCACACTTTCCCATGCCTCTTAGGGAGGCACAACCCAAAAAATCACCTCTCCACTCACTCACCGAAAACACTTCCCTGGGTTGAGAGCTTGGAAGCTCATTCGCAGCCCGTGGTGCATAATAATTGTTCAGTATCTGTTGAGCAAATGAATGAAATCCACATACAAAGGCTGCAGGATGCCAGCGCCTGAGGCCCCTGCCCATCTCCAGTCTTCTTTCCCACATGTGGTTGCCTTTCATGAGGGTCTTCGGCGGTATTGTCTCCTAATCTGCACCTCATCTCTCCACACTGGTGTCACGCTTGTTAGAAAAGCTAGGAGTCCCTATAGCCGTGCTGTCACTGATTTGAAATTATCTATCACTCAGCTGGCTGCCCATCAATCCTCTCACCTGTGGACGGCACGGGGCTGGGGCCTACTTCCCCACTCGCCTTTGTCTTCAGCGGACATCAATCTTCCTCGCTCCCGGCTGGCAAACTCCTCCTGTATTGACCTGCCCTGCCCCTTCCTCTGCTTTGATGGATGCTTCTAGATGGATGGCCCCCCACCTTCCTTTCATCCCTACAGCAGTACCCCCATTATCCACCTCCACCATGCTGGACCACGCTCAGAGTAGGACCCCTGGCACCCCTCCTCCCCAGACTCAGAGCTAAGCTCAATGAGACTCAAAGGGAACCATCTCTCCCACCTCCTCCTGGGACCGTGACATCAAATGCCCTGTCTTCAGGGAGGCCAGTGCCCACTGAGCTCTGGCTGTGGACAATGGGACCACACCATCACTGCAGCCTTGTATTGCAATTACCCTGTCTAACAGCTGAGGTAACCAGGCCCAGAGAGGTCAACTGGTTTGCCTGAAGTAGACCAGCTAGAATACAGCAGGGTGGGACTCTGAACAGAGTTGTGTAGGCTCACCAACTCTATCACAGCAGGGCATTTCTACTATAGCAATCTCCCCTAGTCATGAGCAAGAAAAGGATTTATACGTATGTGGGGGGGGTTGTATGTGCACAGATGGGAGGGTGCGCACGAGATGCGCAGACATGTATGCGTGTGGAGGCCAGAGGTCTGTCTGCCTTGGGTGTCCTTCCTCAGGTGCCATTCACTATTTATTTATTTGTCTTTTTGAGACGGGGTCTCCCTGTAGCCCCAGCTGGCCTGCAACTCACTATGTAGGCCAAGCTGGCCTTGATCTCACAAAAATTCATCTGCCCCTGCCTCCCAGTGCTGGGATTAAAGGCGTGCACCACCACGCGTAGCTCACCTGATTTCCTGAGACAAAGTCTCTCATTGGCCTGGAGCTCACCAAGCAAGCTAGGCTGACTGGTTAGTAAGCCCCAGGGGTTCACCTGTCTCTACCATGCTTAGCTTTTTAAATGTGGATTCCTGGAATTGAACTCAGGTCCTCACACTTGCAAGGCAAGCACTTTATTGACTGAGCCATCTCCCCAGTCCAAGAGAAAAGTTTAAAAATCATCTAGATCCCTGGTTCCCAACCTCCACCCTCCAAACCCAAGCCCTGGATTGGAGTAGACCCTGGGAGAGGAGTAGGGGGTAGAGATCAGAGAGGTACTAGGCTTCTTAGTGTTAAAGCCGAGACTGAGGGTCCAAGTCCCCACAGAAAGATAGACAGGTGGTGCCCTTCTGGGCACCCATACGAAAACCAAACACAAGGCTCCTGGGCAAAGACCTCTGGGTTGAGAAGGGCTAAACCAAAGAAGGGAAACCAGCTAGGAGGGGGAAACAGGTGCGGGCTCCAAAGGCAGGCAGAGGAGCAGAGATCTCACTCCCAGGAGGACAGCCTTGCAAGCTGTGGGCAGCCAGAAAAGGAGGCAGCCAGCCACCTTCTGAGAAGTGCAGGAGCAGAGATTTCCCGGAGGTGACAGGGACAGGACTCACTGCTCCAGTGTTGCCCATTTGTAATCGCAAAGCAAGCATTTTCCACCCTTAATGGGGGACCCAACCAATCCGCAACACACCCTATTTCTCTTTGTCTTTCCCCTGCCAAGTCAGCAGCCTCCCTGAGCTCCCCCCGGGTGATTAATTTTCCCCTTGACACCCTGGGGAATGAGACATTTGTCCCAAGGGTAGGAAACAAAGAGGCAGGGACTGAATGTGGGTGAGTGTTGGGGACAGGGATGGCAGGGCTGGAGGCGCAGCTGGGCAGTTCCCTAGGCTGAGGTGTTACTAAGATTGAACAGTAGAGACAAGATGGAGGGCCCAGGACCAGGAAGCTGGTGACACCAACACCCCTCTGGGGCACAGCATGGCTCTTGGCAGATGGAACTCAGGCCAGACTGTGTGCCACTTAATGCTATTTCATCTTCAGAATTGCTAAGATCCCAGATCAAACCAGTTAGAAAGTGGCCTATGCCTGGTCATGGACAAGGGTGTGTGCCTTATCTCTGGGTCAACTTCTCCTGCCATGACTACAGCCTGTTCATTGCCTGCACCGTCCCTAGGGTTGAACTCCCAGGGTTCAAGGCCCGTGCTGCTCACTTTTGAGCTGTGGGATTTGGGAGAAGTTATTTAACTTTTCTGGGCCCTCATTTCTCCACCTGTTAAATAGGTAATCACTTAACACTGGTGGCTCAGACCTCTCCTCCCACGCTACTCAAGGAGGCTGAGGCAGAAGGCTTGCAAACTCAATGCCTACCTGGGGGACAGGAAAGTTCAAGGATAAGTTTGGGAGGCCCCATCTCAATGGAGTCTGTCTTTTACTTAAGTTTATTTCAGAGCTGGGCATGGTGATGCACAGCTGTCATCCAGAACTAGAGAGGCTGAGACAGAAGAATCAAGAGTTCAAAGCCAGCCTCAGCCAAATAGTGAGTTCAAAGACTAGCTTGAACAGGAGGCAGAGGTGGATCTCTGTGAGAACAAGGCCACGGTGGTCTACATAATGAGTTCAATACCAGCTGGGGCTGGGGCTATGGGGAGACCCTGTCTTTGGAAAAGAAAAAAAAAAGACTAGCACATGGGCTACATAAGACCTCGTCTCAAAAACCAAAAATCAAATAAATTAAATAATAGATAAATTTACTTTTAGAAGGAAACTTTATTCTGTGCTTAAGTGGAAAAATCACCCAAGTGTCATAATAAGAAGGTAACAAAAACCAAGTGCTATGAAAGGAAAATGTCGCTATGAAGCTCAAGCTGCCCCTGGTGTCTGCAGAGTGACCCCTGCCTGGGCCGACTCCAGTTCTGAGGAAAGGGAGTTGCGGCTAGGGATAACACATGGTAAAGACCAGGCAGTACCAAGCTGAGCCTCTCTGGCTGAATTCAGATTATTGGAAAGGGAATGGTTTTCCATGGTAAGATTCAAGACCAGGTGACATCTACTTTGTTGAAGAGCCACCCTGGGGCCACACCATTATGGGGCATTTTAGTCCTGGCTTTGGGGCAGCTGGGTGAGTGGATGAATACAGGGACGGATGAGATAGACAGATACAGGGAAAGAGGGAGGGAAAAAGAGAGGGGTAATTGCATGGGTGGATGGATGGTTTTATAGACGGATGAGAGGAGGGATGAAGGGAGAGATGGATGAATAATGAATAAGTGGATGAATAAGTAGATGTATAGAGGAATGGATGTCTGAATGGATAAGTGGGTAGATGGAAAGGTAGATGAGTGATGGATGAATGAATGATGGGTACATGGATGGATACATGAATGGATGAATGGATGAATGGATGGTTGATGGATGATGGGTGGATGGATGGATGGATGGATAGATGGATGGATGACTTAATCATGGAATTAAATAAATAACCAGTGACTATTTCAGGGTTTTTGTTTCCAGTAGCAGAAGTTTCCTCTAACATAATCAGAAAGCAAATTTAGGGCCTAGCTACTGAGCAAGTCCCAGAAATCACCAGCAATGTAGGGACTTGGACTCAGGAAGCAGGTCAAGGTGAGGTAGGCTGGCACTGGAAACACAGTCAAGTCTGATACTACACTAGACAGGTGGAGGTGATCTGTGAGGAGCCAGCAATGGCCACCTTGTGGCCTAGGCTGCTTGCCTGTGACTGTGATGTCATCACCCAGCACTATGCCTCCAAGATCTCTGCCAAAGGAATGAACTGGCCTATTCCTGTTTCAGTAGCCCCTCCCTTGGTGCACAGGTCTCAAGCAGGAGCATAGGTTAGGTGATCCCAGGTCGTAACAATGGGGTCCAAACTTCCAGGTGTGAAGAGGACACTTAGTCCTTCTGGCTTCCCTATGGAAGGCATGACCCCATCACCCCCATATGCACTTGACAGAAATTCCTCCAAGTGAGTAACAAATTAATGAATTTGTGTGATGGAGGATGGATGAGTGGGCAGATGAATGGACAGGCAGATGGACAGACAAGATGGATGGGTGGACCACAGATGGATGGATGAACAGATGATGGATGGATGGATGGATGGATGGACGGATGGATGAATAGATGGACGGACGGATGGATGGATGGATGGGCAGGTGAATGGTGTGCAGAAGAACCGATAATTAAGGGATAAAGGGGAGAGACTGAGGGAAGAAGGAGTGATTACAAAAGACTGCTAGATCTTTGGATGGAAGAGGAAGAAAAGAAGAAGAAAGGGTAGGTGAGAAGGAGGAAAGAAAGGATGAATTATCAAGTAGATTGGGGCTTGATGACAAAAGGAGCAAGTGAAGATGGATGGATAGAAAGAGGAGATGGAGGGAAGACCCTGGTGCTCCCTCTGGTTCTGGCTGGAGGATTCTGCAGTGGAGGATGTGCAATGTGCTGTGTTCTCTGCAAACTAAGGCATTCCAAGCAGAAGTTCAGTGGCTGTTGCTGCTGTTGCCATGGGTAACAGTACTAAGGCACTTCCTGATGTTCACCTTGTGTTGGGTACTAGACTAAGTCTTTCTTGATGTTACATGTGACTGAACCTTCACAGCAGCCCCACAACCCCATTTTTAGAAAGAGATGCTCAGAGAGGCTAGGGAACTTGTCTGAGGTTGCACAGCTGCAAAGAAGTAGGGCTGGGACTGGCATCCAGGTTGAGTGTCACTCTAATTCCTATGTGACTGACTACCTGGGTTGGGCCTGGTTCCCTCAACTGATGTGAGGCTATATAGTGGGTGTCAGTGTTCTGTAGGCCTGACATGCAGCCCCATACACCCACCAGGAGCCATCACAGAAAGATGTCCTTGAACCTTATGAAGCCTCCAGCCTCTATAACCGCAGGATTCTTCCCATGTGTACCTTTGCCATCTGTTACCATGAAGTCCATGGTCACTGACCAACCCCACTCTAAGATCTTTGCTCCTACCTTACAGAATGCATCCAGAATGTTCTACTCTGAATCTTTGTTGTATGACTCAGATATATTGCACAAGAAGTCACTTTTATAAACATATTCACAGTGGCCATGCAAGGCAGGGTCTGATCCAACATTCTGTGGGTAAACAGCTGAATTTGGGGTTGCTTCTGATTAACAAGAGGGTTGTGTCTTTTCCAGCCTGGGGGTGGAAGCTAGGGGGACAGAGAGCTAGGGCCCGGCTCTATACAAGCCTTCACAGTCCAAAGCAAACAAACCGAGCCAGGGAGAGAGTAGGAAGTGATCAGGCCATGCACCAGCACCTGGTGCCAGCATGGGGACTCCTAATCTCCTTAGGACCCACCTGGTCTCCATTTCACAAAGAACTACCTCTTTGGCGAGTCGCCCCCACAGCAGAGTGACAGAGGCCATCAGGTGTTTCTTGGCAGGGGCAGAGAAGACCTGGGACTCATGGCTTTGGCCAGCAGGAGCTCCCCTGCAGCAAGGACTGGAGCCACACGAGAGGCCCCCCTCCTGCTGATGAGCTGACGGACAGGGGTCTGAGTTACCTGCAATGTTGGGGTTTTGTTTGATTCTTCCTATTCCTGGCTGGGGAGGCTGGCAGAGTTGGCTGCAAGCCCTGTCCCTGGAACTTGCCATCTCAATTAGGACCCAGGATGAGCAAAACACCTGACAGGGAGAGAGAGAGAGGCAGGGAAAGGAGCCGGGATAGAAAACGCCCAGCCGGGCTGGACTCCAAGAGACAGCCTCACAGCCTCTGCGCCTTCTACTGGGGAACCAAGGCCAGGAGCCCTAGCCCAAGCGGGATCAGCTCTGTCCCCCTGGCTCAGTGACCACCACCAGTCACTATCCAGTGACCCACCTTGCACCAGGAACAGTAGTAAACATTTTACAAGCAGCATCTAATCTCCTTGGGAACCCTTGCAAAATATTTACCCACTTATTCATTCATTCATTCACACATACCAGGATTTCTCAAGCCCATACAAACTCAGACCCTATTCTCCAACCTAGTCAGACAAAGCCACCCTCCTTCATGGGTTTGATAATCTACCCAGAGGACCCAGGATATAAACAAGCCAACAAACAACCAAGCATAAGCACTTGGGGAGCAGAGAGGACATTCTCTGGAATGAGCCAGTGATAGTTGAACAAGGCAGAGGAAAGTGAAAGTCATGTGAATGGGGGAAGGGCAAGCCAAGTCAAGGGAACAGCGATACAAAGGCCTTGATGTAGAAATGAGCTGGGGAGTGGGTAGTCACAGGACCAGCATGGCTGGCACATGGGAGCAGGGGTGTATGGTGGAAGGCCACACCACGGAGACAGCAGGTCAACAAGGCCAGGCCTGGGAGGCTGTGGGGAGCATGTAGGGTATGGAAGGTTTGAGTTGACTGATAGCTCACCAAGGCCCCTTTGGCAACGTACTAGGGTTACTGTGGGAGTCGAGTGGAAGCTGCTGTCTTAGGACAAGGAGTAAAGATGACAGCTTGAGGTGAGAGCCAACAAGAACAAACACTCTGGGTTCCGGAGGAGCCACGGTGACCAGAGCTTCCCCAAGAGTCCCTGGACCCGGAAAGTCCCAAGTCCAAGTCACCATCATCAAAGCGCCATGGGTGTGGAGGGGTGTACACGTGTGTGCATGTGTATGCATGTGTGTGCATGTGTACATGTGTGTGTTATGTAGACCAGAGGTAGATTCCTCAGTATCTTGTTTTGTTCTGATTTGGTTTGTTTTTTTGAGACAGGGTCTCGCTATGTAGCCTTGGCTGGCCTGAAACTTACCATGTAGACCAAGTTGCCTCAAGCCCACAGAGATCTGCCTGCCTCTGCCTCTCAAGTTCTGGGATTAAAGGCATGGGTCACCACACCTGGCAAGATTTATTTTTTATTTTTAATTATATGTATGTGCCTGTGCCTGTGTGAGTATATATGGACACATGTATGTAGGTACCCACAGAAGCCAGAAGAGGGCACTGAATCCCCTGGAGCTGGAGTTACATGTGGTTGTGAGTTGACTGATGTGGGTGCTAGAAACCAAACTTGAGTCCTCCAGAAGTCTAGCAAGTGCTCTTAACTTCTAAGCCATCTCTCCAGCCACCCTGTTCTTTGAGATGGTCTCTCACTGGACTGGGACTCACTGATTAGGCTAAGCTATCTGTCCACCGAGCCTCAGAGCTCCTGTCTCCACCTCCCCAGCACTGGGATTATAAGTGCACTCCACCACACCTGGCTTTTTTCCATGGGTGCTGGGGATGGGACTTGGGGCCTCATGTTCAAACAGCTAGCTAGCACTTAACCACTGAGCAATCGCCTCCCATAAAGGTTTCCTGTCAGGAAAATTTCAGGTTTTGTAATCCACACAGCCTCAATTCTGCTACAGCAGTTAAAAAGTGAACAGCACAATGTGTAGACAATTGGGGCTTCTGTGTGCCAATAAAACTTTATTTCCAAAACAGGTGGATAGCTAACAGCCATAGTTTGCTGATTCTTGGTCTAAAATCAACTAGGAACAGCTAGGTATGGTGGCACATGTCTGTCATTCGAGCACTTAGGGGCCTGAAGCAAGAGGATGGCCTTAAGTTTGAGAGCAGCCTGGATTATATTGCCAGACCCTGCCTCAAAAAACAGTGAATGAATAAATAGTCCACTGCATAAAGGGCCCCAGTATTCTGGCTCAAGCTAGGAAACTTCCAGCTCTGCTGAGAAGCTAGGCTAAACCCACTGAGAAGAAGGGGCCAAGCAGTCCTTGCAGACTGGCGACCTAGGGAAGTGGGGGACCCGCGATGTCCTGAAGCCATCAGCATCACAGATGTGTGCTGGCAATGTCTCGGGACCGCTGGCACTCTGTACAGGTCCCGGGAGGGTGAGTGGGACACAGATGTTCAGCCTGAGCAGAAAATGGGTTGGGGAGCTGGAGGCCAAGTGGGGAGGGGGAAGCACCAGGAGCCTGTCATGCGCAGTGAGGAGGGTCCTGGCTCTGAGGCTCTGAGCTGCAGAACAGGGCTTGTTCTTGGCTTGGCTTTGAGTCTACCTTGGTTTGGGCTGGGCCTTTCTTTTCTTTAATTTTCTTCTTTGGGTTAACAAAGGTATTTCAGCACCAGTTGAGTCTTTAGATTACTTCTGTCCTCGCTATGGCTGCAACCTTGGGGCATTTAAGCCTCGATTTCTTTTTTTTTCTTTTGTTTGTTTGGTTTTGGTGTTCAGGTTTTAGAGACAGGTTCTCACTTAGCCAAGGCTGGCCTCCAAATCTCTATGTAGCTAAGGGTGACCTTGAACTTCTGATACTCCTGCTGCTACCCTCCAAGTGCGAGGATTTTAGATGGGAGCCACCATACTTCATTTATGCTGCACTGGTGATAAACCCAGGGCTTCATGCATGTCAGGCCAGCACTCTACCAATTGAGCTACATCCCCAGCCTTTTTACTTCCTTAGGCAAAGTCTTGCTATGTAGCTCAGGCTAGCCTCAAATTTCTGATCCAATCCTCCTACCTGGACTTCCAAATGCTGCGATGACAGCAGTGAGCCACCAGAAGTGCATCTCCCTGGGTCAGTCTATGCTGTGCTGCCCCCACACACCACCACTGCCTCAGACTTACCTGGGGCACTCCTTATTCTCCAGAGCCAGGCCTCCTCCCCAGAGTCCCACACAGCATCCAGGCTGGAGATCAACTGATACTTGAGTGTGGCTGGAACATAGAATCTAGACACTCTGCACACATACAGGAAGTGGCTCTCTCTGGGGCATTTTAGCCTGCAGGGGACATTGGTAATGTCTGGAGATATATAGGTGGTAACAGCTGTGGGGAGGGGAATTCCAGCATCCCTGGTTAGAGGCCAAGAACCTTATCATCATTCTATACTGCACAGGATGCTCCCCCAACACAGAAAGATGGGCATGGCAGGGCACAACTTTAATCCCAGCACACAGGAGAAGCAGAGGCAGGTGGTTCTCTGTGAGTTCAAGGCTAGCCTGGTCTACATAGCAAGTTCTAGGGTTACATAGTGAGACCCTGTCTAAAAGAAATGATGGAAAAATCTCTGGCTGATGGGACAGAGCTGAGATCAAGAAAGACCCAAACAAGGCAGCCTTGATGCCAGAGGACCAGCGTGTCACCACTGCAGGCTCAGGGTCCTCCAAGAAGCTTCTGCAGGCTCCTGCCCAGTATACAACTCTTCCAGCCCCCTCTAACCCCAGGCATGTCCACAGAGGATATGGGAGCCACCACAGGTGTCCTGTGGATGGGGGTGGGGCCCTTTGTGCTGGTGAAGCTGGAAGTTCAAGCAGGGACAGCCACAGTGGGAGACACAGACCCCCAGCAAGAGCAGGACAATGTCACCCTCATATAAGACAGAGCAGGAGCAGGGATGGGAAGTAATTGGAGCCTGGACTCATAGCTGGAGAGGAATGGCATGCCGGCGCTTCATCTTCCTTCCACCCTCCTCTCTGACTGCATGAAACTCACTGACCCAGAAGCCCAGAATCACAGCCTGCAGGCAGCAGCCTCTGGGGCACAGGGGCGAAAGGGGGTGAGCTGAGAGCCAGCGACTTCCAGACCCAACTTTTTTGCCTACACTCTGGAGAGAGCCCTGGAAGTCACCCAGAACTTTCCCCCTGGTGGCTCCTGGTGGCAGTTGATCTTAAGCATCTAATAATTTATTTAACCTGCTGCTGCTAGCTTGGGGCGGTAGTTAGGCAAGAAGACAAAAAGCAACAGGCAAGATAGACATATCTCTGCCCCCGAGACTTGCATCTGAGTGGGAGATAGCAAATAAATGGATGTATTCCGTCATTTCAGATTACTTTTTGTTTTTGAGACAAGGTCTCATATAGCCCAGGCTAGCCTGCAACTTACTATGTAGATGAGGATGACTTTGAACTTGTGATCCTTCTGCTTCTTCCTTCAGTGTGCTTGGATTACAGGCATGTGCCATCACACCCTGCTTTTTATATATTCCTAAGGATGGAACCCAGGGCTTTGCGCATGTTAGGCAGGCACTCTACCCACTGAGTTACATCCTCAGCCCAGTTTCACATAAGTGCCATGAGAAGCCTGGTGATATGATCAAAGCCAACTGGGAAGATGGGGGAGGGAATTGTTCCATAAAGGGGTCAGAAGCCACTCTGGGATGTTTAGACTGAGGCATGAGAAAGAAGTCATATAACCTGAGGGAGGGCATGCCAGGCAGAGAAACAAAAGGTTCAAAGGCCCTGGGATGCGGAGGCACTGGATAAGTTTGGTGAACTTATCCATCGATGTAGGGAAAGGCTAGAGGGTTAGTATGGGCCAAGATCCCATCAGTTCTCATAGACCAGGGCCACAAACAGTTCTAGTTCAAGAGAGATGCTAGGGCTTGGCTGGGCATGGTGGCACACACCTGTAATCCAGTGCTTGGCAGGAGGATCAGAAATTGGAGGCCAGCCCTGGCTACATATTAAGTTGGAGACCAATCTAGGCTAAATGAGACTATGGCTAAAAAAAAAAATTTTTTTAAAAGAGAGAGAGAGACTCAGCAGTTAAGATCGCTGGCTGCTCTTTCAGAAGAACAAGGTTTGGTTCCCAACACCCTCTTGGCAGCTAACAACTCTCTGTTACTTCAGATCTAGGGGACAGAACACCTTCTTCTGGTCTCTGCAGATATTGCACAACACAGGTGTACTCATATACACGGAGGCAAAAACCCTCATACACAGAAAATGAAAATGAGTGACTCAAAAAGAATTTTTAAAACAAAAGAGGGACTGGAGAGGTAGTTCAGTTGGTGAAGAATTTGCCTTGCAAACACAAGGACCAGAGTTCAGACCTCCAGAACCCACGTAAAAAGCCAGGCATGGAGGACATGCTTGGAATCTCAGTGCTGGCCAACTGGGAGGCAGAGGCAAGTCAATATCTGGGTCTTACCTGCCACTAGCCTAGGCTAGGTGACATTCCAGACCAACAAGAAACCCTGTCTCAAACAAAGATGGAAGGTGCCTGGAAAACTGCGACTAATACTGTCCTCTGACCTGCACACATATGCGCACACACGTATACACATGTCTGCACATGCATGAACATGCATGGGGGGTGCTTTAGGCTGGAGAACAACACAGTCTGCTTCCTGGGTTTTTAGGGTGGCTCTGTCTGAGATGTAGGAACAGATCAACTTGAATAAATGAACCACAGTATCTTTGGTTCACCTGGACTTCAGGCTAGTGAGTTATGTCCTCTGATCTGCCCAAATGGGGCTCATTATGAAACTGCTACCTCTTCACCTCCCCCAGACTGAAAATGTGTTCCAAAGACCTGCCTATCATCCTAATTTTTAGTATTTTATTAATTCTTCGAGAATGTCATACCATGTATTTTGATCCTGTGCACCCCAACTCCTCCTCTAACTCCTCCCAGATCCCCCCCACCTTCCCACCACCTCAACTTTGTGTCCTCTTTTTCTTATTTAATAGTTCATCACGATTTTATAATACAAAGAACATTTTAACATAAACACACACACAAGCAGGAAGGATGACTTCTGCCAAGGTGGTTCAGAGTCCTGCTCTGTGGTAACAGGTTCCTCTCTGTGCAAAGCATCCTTCTTCCTGCTGGATTTTCTCCTCCTTCCCAAGAGGTTGGCTAGCTGTCTCCACAGGCCTGGTATCCCTGTCTATCCCCACAGCTGCCCAGGAGGCCAGAGAGGAGCCAGGACCAAGAGGGGACCCAGCTCAGTCCTCTAAGCAACACTGTGCTGGTTAGATTTTGTCAACTTAACACAAAATAGAGTCACCTGGGAAGAGGGAACCTCAGCTGAGGAATTCCCTCCAGCAGACTGGCCTGTGGGCTTGTCTGTGAGGCATTTTCTTGATTTCTAGTTGATATAGGAGGGCCCAGTTCACTGTGAGCAGTGCCATCCCTAAGCAGGTGGGCCTGGGCTGTATAAGAAAGGTAACTGAGGGTGAGCGTGGTGGCGCACACCTTTAGTCCCAACACTTGGGAGGCAAAGGCAGGGGTATCTCTGTGAGATCAAGGCCAGCCTGGTCTACATAGCAAGTTCTAGGCCAGGTGGGTCTATAGGGAGACCCTGCATAAAAAACAAAAAACGGGGGGGGGGGGGAGGAAGGAAGGAAGGGGGGGGAGCAAGTCGGGGAGAGCAAGCCAGGAAATTCCTCCAGAGTCTCTGCTTCAGCTCCTGCCTTGATTTCCCTCAATGGGAAAATGTGGTGTTTACAAAAAAAAAAAAAAGGGGGGGGGGGGAGGAAGGAAGGAAGGAAGGAAGGAAGGTGGGTGAGCAAGTCGGGGAGAGCAAGCCAGTAACTTCCTCCAGAGTCTCTGCTTCAGCTCCTGCCTTGATTTCCCTCAATGGTAGACTGTGCTGTAAGCCAAATAAACTCTTTCCTCCCCAAGTTATTTTTGGTCAGTGCTTTATCACAGCAACAGAAGAGCAGACTAGGGTAGGGACCCTGAGGAATCCCTGTGGACCCCTCACACTATAGATAAAACTCTCCTCTATGGAAAGGAGTCAGGGTCTGCCTCCCTGTGTCCCTCAGCACCAGCCTGAGTCACGCAGGCAGGATTCGAACCTGGGAGTTTAGAGGTTAAGTAACTCCTCTGTGGTAACACAGCACATGGATGATACAGACAGGATTTGAACACATGCAATTGACTCCCATGTCAGCAATTTTAATTTTTCCACTTTCCTATCTGGGTTTTTCTCCTTCCCTTTCCACGTGTAAATGGTATTTCAATATTGAACATGCTGTTTCAAGCTGTACATGCCTCCAAGACTCTGTTTCAACTCCTGTTTATTTACTCTGCATAATTTCATTGGATGCCCACAGTGTGGAAGGTTATGTACAGAGATCTGGGGAGGGGGCAGCTGGGCAAAAGCTGGGGGGGGACGGTAAACAGGACAGGGAAGAGGTAGGAAGGACAGGGACAGTGCAGTGGAGGGGGCATGAGGTCCACCTGGGGAGGATTTCAAAGGCCCAGTTGTATTTGTACATGGAAAAGCCCATGCCCCTACCCCTGAACATAAAGGACAAGCTCGCGATACCCCCAAGCCCCTGAAGACTCTGCTTAGAGACCATGTTTATTTCTTTTAAGAGCTAATCCTTCCTTCACCAAAGTTGCTCTGTGCACTGGCTAAGTGAGGTGCCGGGTACTAGGATACTGCCGGGCACTAGGATACTGCTGGGAACCAGGCAAGTGTTGGAGACATGTGCCAATCAATCATGTGGCCTTACAAAGGTCTGGGCGGAGGGGCAGCTGAACAGGCTACAAGGCAATTCGAGGGTTCGGATCTGAGGCAGGAGTCGGAGCTGACTGGGTCAGGATTCCTCAGCTCTTCCAGGACTTCACTGGGGAGTTTTGAAAGATACACACAGGGTCCCCTCTCCTTGGTGTGTAGGGAACTTGAGGAGCAGGGTTTAAAACCCTGCCCACATGAGTCTAGCATGCAGGCTGGACACAGGTGTGCAGGCAAGGTGTGGGCCTCAGCAAAGGGCCAGGAGCTACAAGAGCTTGTGGCTGGGGTCCAGAGGGACCAGAGATGGAGAGCAGCCCAGGCCAGAAGGGCCAGCTGGGGAGCAACAGCTGGTCACTGGGGAGAGGGAAGTCCTGGCTTTTAAGTAGGGGACAGAAATGTTCATCTTTTTTAGTTTTTGTTTGTTTGGTTGGTTTTTTTGTTTGGTTTTTTGTTTTGTTTTGTTTTGTTTTTTTGAGACCAGATCCCATGTAGTTCAAGCAAGCCTCAGACTCACTATGTAGCTGAGGCTGGCCTTGAATTTCTGATCCTCCTGCCTCCAGCTCCCAAGTGCTGGGATAACAGACAAGTGCCACCACACCCAGCTAGTTGCTCTTTTTTAAATGCCTCTTTGTTTCATCCCCTTGGCTGAGAAAATGGAGACATCAGTTCCTACTGCCTTGGTTGATTGCCAGAAGTTTCTAGAATCTCGTGGCTGGATAGATGTTCTTTCCTGCAAATGTCCTTGTCTCCCTTCACCAGCCTGAGTCAAATCACAAGTGCACCACAAGAGTCTATATGACTCTACAACACACCTGAGCCTCAAAGGTAGAACAGACTGGGCCTTTGGGGGTGAGCCACTGAGGCCCTTCTGTTCCAGCCACTGAGGCCTTCCTGAACCACATTTGGAGGTTAGAAGCAGCTAGATTTGTGCAGGAGAGGGGCAGGGTCTTGACTGGCCCTTTCCCATCCTGTGCTTGGAAGGGGAAGGAGGGTTAGGGGCAAGGATCACAGGCCTAGGAGAATGGAGCATAGGCTCAGGGTGGGGCACCTCCCTAGAAAATGAAGCACTGCCCCAAGGAAGCCGGCACACAAAGGCAGCCGCAGATCCCAGGACGAGCCCAATGCAACCTTTTAAAAAACAATAAATAACAGCTCAGTGACAAATGCCCCTCCTCGTGTGAGTGGCGGCTGGAGAACTGGCCCCTTCTCTAATCACTTAAAGACCCCCAAGAGGGTGGAGGGGACTCAGGCACGGCCCCCTCCTCCAACCCTCTCTGCACAGAGGTCCGTAAGAGAAGCTAGCTCCTTAAAGAGGGTCATTGACAACCCCTCCTTAATGGGAGCAGGCAGAGCTCCCGGGTGACACCCTTCTGGTCCCCGACAAGGGTCATGAAAAAGGAATTGGCTGTCGAGGCCCAGCACATGAGTTCCGCCAGCCCCCAGCAAGCCCGCCCCAGCCTCTCCTGCCAGGAGCCCCACGGCTGGCATGCTCCCTCCCTCCCTCGGCGTATTTATTCTGTCCCCCCCATTGTCTGGGCCTCCCCAGCCCTGCCCAGGCCCTTGCACTGCTCAGGGCCTCCCCCTCCCCAGCCAGCCCTGCGGCCCGCCCTCCGCCTGCACCCAGCCTCCTCATAATAGCGTCCTTTTCACTGAGACAGATTGTCCAGCCCGGGGACGCACCTGAGGACTTGCGCCCCTTAACAAATGGTCTTTTAATTTTCTACCAGAAGGACAGGGGGGAGGGGGGGCAGAATCAATCACACATCCATCTTCATCATCGCTGCCGGGGGACTCTTTTTCCTGGCTGACTGCCCCTAGGGAAGATGGGGTGAAAAGAGGAAGGGGGCCCCGCCCATCGGAAGGGCCATGGGGGAGGGGCGGCAGCAGAGAAGCCACGGGAAGCTAGTCGCCTATCTCCACCCTGAGCACCTGACCATTCCTGAGATTTGAGTCTACCAGGACCAGGGAAACAGGAGTGGCTGTATGGGCAGATGGGGAAACTGAGGCCCGCCTAGCCCACAGTCTTACGGCAGGGGTTAAAAAGAAAGCTGCACTCACAGAGGCTCTTTGCTGGTTATGGAGGTCCTTGGAAACCCTTGGAGTAGGCACTCCGGTAGGTCCCACCACCCACTGACTGAATTCTGGCTGTTACTCTCTCAGACTTCTCATCTGTGAAATGGACTAGTAAGAGTGGTCACCTCTTCAGGGTGTTGCCCTAAGAGATTATTAGCCAAGGAAATGCTGGGCAGGGCCCAAGCACAGAGCAAGGCTTGGATCCAGGAAAGCTATTGGATCCCTGAAGGGACCTGAGTAGGTGTTCCACTCCACCCCACCCTCACATCATCCCCACCTCCTACACCCTATAAAAATAATAGGGGTGCCGGGTGTGGTGGTGGCGCGTGCCTTTAATCCCAGCATTTGGGAGGCAGAGGCAGGCAGTTCTTTGTGAGTTCGAAGCCAGCCTGGTCTACATAGTGAGTTCCAGGACAGCTGGGGCTACAAGGAGACCCTGTCTCAAAATGACAAAATAATAATAATAATAATAATAATAATAATAATAATAATGGGGGTTGAAGAGATGACTCAGCAGTTAATAGCATGTGATGCTCTTGCAGAGGACCTGAGTTCAATTCCCAGCACCTATGTTGAGCATCTCACAACCACCAGTAACTCCAGCTCCGGAGGATCCAATGCCTCTGGTCTACTCTGGCATCTGCACTTCTTGGTCTTTTTGAGACAGGGTCTCCCTGTAGCCCCAGCTGGCTTGGAACTTGCTATGTAAACAAGGCTGGCCTTGAACTCACAGAGATCCACCTGCCTCTGCCTCCCAAGTGCTGGGATTAAAGGCCTGGGCCACCATGCCTGGCTAATATAATTTTTTTTTTAATAACAGTAATAGCAACGATGATGGTGGTGCCTCTGCTTGAAGATGTGGCTCTCTGGAGCCTGGGGAGCCAACATCTGATTTAAGGCTCAGTGTGTTGCTCCTTGGGGCCTTTGCTCATCTCTCCTTCTGCCTGCTTCCCTTAGGCAGGGGCATGGCTCGTCCTTTGAACCATGGTCTCTGTTCCAGCTTTATCTTGCCAGAGCTTCCTGGACCATCTCTACAATGTCTTGGCACCCCTAGTTTATTTTCCTTGGGAGCACAGACCATGGTCTGACGTGCTCTTTGTGTAGGTCTTATACATGTTTGTGTGTGTGTTTAGTCTGTACATTATGTGTGTAGCAAGCACTGCTGTAGCAGAGGGCAATGTCCATCTGGGTTCTGAAGATGCTGGCTCCTGCACTCTTCATACAACCCAGAAGTAGGACAATTGTGACATAGTTCACAGATGAAGAATTGGAGGCTCCCAGCAAGGTATACCCAAGGACCTACATGCAGTGACACCCAGTGATCTTACTATTCCAAGCTAAAAGAACCAGGGATCCTTGGGGAAGTGTCTGGTAACAGGACTGTGGTGGAGACAATGTGAGGAAAGGCTGAAATGTCCTGCCTATGCTAGATAGGGAACCAGTGTTAAAAAATGATGGGGACACATGCAAAGGATGCAGGAGCAGCCTAAAAGGGCTCCCACCCGGCAAATGCAAGACAAGCTGAGCATCAGTATAAGTGGATGCGGGCAAAGATGGCTGCCATCAAATGAGTCTTTGCTGAGAGGAGTAAGCAAATGGATGGCTGAGTGGATGGATGGATGGATGGATGGATGGATGGATGGACAGATGGATGGATGAAGAATGGATGAGTGGATAGGTTGGTATATGGATGGATGGATGGATGGATACATGGATGGGTGGATGAATAAAGAATAGATGGATGGATAAATAGATGGACAAATGGATGGATGAGTGGATGGATACATGAATGAATGGATGGATGAATACAGAATGGATGGATGGATGGATGGGTGGATGGATGAATGGATGAAACTGGATGAATGAGTAGATGAACTGATGGATAAATGGGTGAATGAATGAGGAATTCTATTTATACTAGAAAGTCAACTAATAAACATGGAGGGAAGATCAGAGTAAGAAAATCTGCCTTTAGAGTCATTGATCCAGGCAAGAATTGTCAAACTGCTGTAATGAGTGCCTCACAGTCTGAGGGAAACTACATGTTCATATCACCTCAAAGCCCCACAAGGTACCTTTCAATTAATTGCAAAGAAAGAGCAAAGGTCCACCTAAAAACCCAGCAGGCACCACCTGAAACAGCTTGGCAAACCTGCAGCTCTTGCCTCCTGCTATGCTGCACAGCTCAGTGAACAGGGCATCAGGCCTGGACACGGACCCCACAAGTGCTCTGCCACTGAGCCCCACCTGGAGGCCCTAGAAGCAGACTTTGCTGGAGATCCCAGCAAGGCCTGTGTCAGTGTGATCCCACCAGCCCTGCTGGTCATTCTGACATCATCTAAAGCACTGTCTGTGTTTTAGTGAAATACTTTGTGGTCAGTGAAATGCATAGGTGCATT
This sequence comes from Nannospalax galili, assembly GCF_000622305.1. Lineage (NCBI taxonomy): Eukaryota > Metazoa > Chordata > Mammalia > Rodentia > Spalacidae > Nannospalax > Nannospalax galili. The sequence goes on from NW_008350324.1 coordinate 4,030,284, forward strand.
GCATCTGCAACCCACTCTCAAAAAGGTTCAGAAAAGCCAGGCGTGGTGGCGCACACCTTTAATCCCAGCACTAAGGAGGCAGAGGCAGGAGGATCTCTGTGAGTTCAAGGCCAGCCTGGTCTACATAGTAAGTTCCAGGACAGCTGGGGCTACAAAGAGACCCTGTCTCAAAAAGTCCAAAAAAGAAGGTTCAGAAAAAAATAATAATAACTCCAGTGTGTAGAGACAGGATGTGGTAGATATTAACATCTATGGTTAGAAGGGAGATTGAGATTGTTTTTCAATCTCTCTGTATGTTGATATTTGAAAATTAAAAGAAAAACAATGACAAACTGAGTCCAGTGGCATGGGGCTGCTGTCAGTAGAAGTTGGTCCTGGCAAACATCCATACCCTCAGGCACCTTCCATCTCCTGATCTCCCTGTCCATGGCCCAACAGAGGACAGGGCTTTGATTTAGGGGTGTTGTCTTCAAGGCCACTGGTCTACATAGTAAGTTCCAGGACAGCTGGGGCTACAAAGAGACCCTGTCTCAAAAAGTCCAAAAAAGAAGGTTCAGAAAAAAATAATAATAACTCCAGTGTGTAGAGACAGGATGTGGTAGATATTAACATCTATGGTTAGAAGGGAGATTGAGATTGTTTTTCAATCTCTCTGTATGTTGATATTTGAAAATTAAAAGAAAAACAATGACAAACTGAGTCCAGTGGCATGGGGCTGCTGTCAGTAGAAGTTGGTCCTGGCAAACATCCATACCCTCAGGCACCTTCCATCTCCTGATCTCCCTGTCCATGGCCCAACAGAGGACAGGGCTTTGATTTAGGGGTGTTGTCTTTCAGGGAGGGATTTGGTGGCATCTGTTTGTTCATTACTATACCCCCCTTGCCTAGAACAGTAGCTGGTACACAGTAGGTGCTTGCTAAGTGTCTGTTGCATGAATGAATGAAGGAAGGGAAGGAGGGGAGGGAGGGAGGGAGGGAGGGAGAGAAGGGAGGGGGGAGAAGGGAAAAGGAACAAGGAAGGGAGTAAAAGGAGAAGGGAGGGAAGAGAGAAAGGGGAGATGGAAAAGAGGGGCGAGGCTGCTCCCCCTCCCCCCTTTCTGCCCCCCTCCTGTCTTCCCCCAAATCCACCCCGAGGGAAGCCAGCACTGGAGCCCAGGGAGGGCTGCCTCCCCCTCCGGGAGGAAACCAAGGGAGAAGGTTAATTAGATGTTTGCATCCAATTTGCGTCTTGTTTGTGAACGCTCCATCTCAGCTGCAGCCCCAGCGGCCCCTCGCCCTCCATCCCGGTTCTCAGAGTGACTTCACAGCTCTGGAGCGGGTCGCCCAGGTCAAAATGCACTGTTATCATTTTATCACCGCCTCTCCCTCTGTAATTACGGAACAGAGAGCTACCTCTTCCTCCCCGCTCTTCCTCCCTAGGACAGCACATCTGCAGGAGTGGACCTGGAGGAGCCCAGGTGGGTCACAGACATCCACCCTCTGCAGTCTGCACAGCCACTGTCCACCAAGGGTCAGAAGTCCTGGAGCCCAGAGACTGGAGAGGAGCGAAGACAAAGGGCAAAGGAGCTCTGATGGTGATTCGACAGAGACACAGGCCCAAAAGGGTCCCATGATTGCCTGCAGGTTGGCAGATGGGACACTCACTAGCCTCAGGGTGGAGCCGGCAGAGAAGATACAGCCCAAAAGAGAGCTCACCAAGGTGAACAGATCCAACACTGGATGCACATCGACCCCAACGTAGAAAAAGGCAGTGTGGTGTGTTCGTGGAGCCAAACACCAGGCAGCACTGAAGAAAATGGAATCTCACAGGCAGCGCTGACAGAAGTCACAGTAAGTAGGGTGTGCCAGCACACCGAAGGCTGAGGCAGGAGGACAGAAGGTTCAGGGCCAGCCTGGGCTACACTAAATAAATAAATAAGGGCTGGAGAGATGGCTCAGTGGTCAGGAGCACTGGCTGCTCTTGCAGAGGACCTGGGCTCAATTCCCAGCACCCACATGGCAGCTAACAGCCATCCATAATTCCAGTTCCAGGGGATCCAGCGCCCTCTTCTGACCTCCACAGATCAGGCACAATACAGGTGCACTTACACACATGCAGGCAATACACTCATACACATAAAATAAAAATAAATAAATAAATATTACAAATAAATAGAAGAGAATGAGAAGGGGAGGAGATGAAGGGAGGCAGAGGAGGAAGAAGAGGAAGGAGAAGGAAAAGAAGAAGAGAAGGAGGAAGAGGAAAGAGGAGGAGGAGGAGACACCTCCAGAATATGGGACTTTTGTGTCTCTTGTCCCCTGTGTCGCCAGCACCTCCAGAGTACCCAGCACATAGCAGCCCTCAATACATGTTTGATGAATGAATGAATGAATGAGCAAACATCCTTGAGAACGCATTCTACAATCCATGTAAACACCCACTTCCAAATCCCCAGCTCTGCCAGGGCTGTCCTTTCCCTTTCTTCAAGACAACCCAGTCAAGATTCCTGCCTCCCCAGACCCATCCCACAGGCAGCGCCTCTGAAAGTGCCAGTCCCCCAACCAGGCTGGCTGTGACTTGTCCATAACTGTGAGTCCTGAAGGCAAGGCCCACAGAGACCAGATGGAGCCTCGCCTCATTCTGTCAGTCAGGAGAGCCCCCTGAAGGTGGGGTGTGAGGGCTATTAACCCTTTCACCTCTGCCTTGTGGCATCCAGGGAGGGTTGTGCTTTGGGTAGAGTGGCAGAGGTCCTACTTCTTTCTGGTCTGGTAAAGCCCCAGGTGGTCTTCTAGAGGGGTCAAGGCTCACCTCTAGTTCCTGGGGCCTTACCACTCCTGAGGAGATAAAACACATTACTTCTTGATTTTCCAATGAAAGCTTGGGGAGCAGAAACACCCTGCCCCTCTACCTCATGGAGATTGAAACAGCTTGTCTGCAGGTGGAGAAACTGAGGCTAAGGGTGAAGAAAGCCTGAGGTATCCAGGCACGCTGAGGGAGAGTTGATACTGAACTTCCCAGGGTCAGAGCTGAGAGTCTTGCCTGCTCCCCAGTAGAAGAGCCCCTCCACCCTAGGTTCTACTGCAGCTCCAGGTCCCAGCCTCTACTTGCTCAGCTCCAGGGACACAAACTGCAAGTGGGAGGTGGGGCCTCTACACCTGACTGTCTCAACTGCTGATGAATAATTCTCTGCCTTAGTCTCCCCTTCTGCAGGCCTTTGGCCTCTGTAGGTGGGTACTATCCACCAAGGACACTGGAGAGGGGAAAGTGAGAAATGGCAGTGATGCGGTCTGGGGACCACAGGGAGGAGAGTCACAGTCAACACACATCCACAGGGCTTCAAGGCATACTAGTCACATCTTTCCAAAGCTCCGTTGCCATCTCATTGAAAAGACTATTGCCTTCTCTCCAGGAGACTTGACAGGTGAGTAGGGGCTGGCTGGACCCTAACTGGCACATCCCAGCAGCATCTTCCCCCACCCCTACCACATCACTACCCCCATCTCAGCTTCAGAGATCAGAAATCTCTGGCTGGAAGGAGGGGAGGGCCCTAATTGCTTCTTATGACTCTATAATGGCGGGACTATTTATAGGAGATTAAAATCCAATTCATAATGGGGCTAATAATTTCCTATCACTGGGACAGCAGCTGGGTATGGATGGGTTTATGGTGCCAAAATGCTGGCTCGGTCTCTGGGTCAAGACTCCAACCAGAGTTGAGCATGGGCTGAGGCAGGGGGATCCTGAGTTTGAAGCCATCCTAGGTTACATAGCAAAACCCTGTCTCAAAAATAAACTAACTGGGGGTTGGAGAGATGGCTCAGCGGTTAAAAGCACTGGCTGCTCTTGTAGAGGACCTGGGTTCAATTCTCAGCACCCACATGGTGGCTAACAACCATCCATAACTCCAGTTCCAGGGGATTCAATGCCCTCTTCTGACCTCCACAGACATTGTATGACACAGGTGTACTTATACACGTGCAGGCATAACACTCATATGCAGAAAATAAAAATAAATAAAATATAAGAATAATTAATTAACTGGGGTCAATGAGATGGCTAAGTGGATACAGGCACTTGTTGGGCAAGTCTGGCAACCTGAGTTCAATTCCTAGAACCCCTATAAAGGTGGAAGAAGAGAACCAACTCCAAACAGTCACCCACCTGTGCATGCGTATGTATGCACATACACATCATCATCATCATCATTAATAAAAATTTAAATAATTAATCAAAAGGAGATATTTGGACACAAAGACCAGGAGAAGAAGATATGGAGAGTCAGAGAATGGTCCTTGGGGATGGAGAGTTGGGGGAAGGATGGGAAAAACCCATCTGAACACTGAGATTCCTCACAGGTTATAGCTAACTTTGAGCAGCTGGGAGAAACAAGAAGGTCCCTCCCCTGGAGGCTTCAGCCTCCAGAACTGAGACCCTGTTTGCTGTCCTAAGCCACTAGCTGTGACACTCTGTGGCAGCAGTCCTAGGACAAACACAGCAATTGTCCCAGAGTCAGGATTCAGAGCAGAAAGCTAGCCACAGCTGGAAGGCCTCAGCAAGCGGTGACCTCTGCTCTCTGAGCCTCAGTTTCTTCTCTGGAACTTGGAGGTGACAATTACACAACGGACTCCTGGAGGCGGCATGATGAGGAGCAATCCACTTATGATGGGAATTGGGGGGGTCCAGAATGATAGTGTCTGTGTTACGGGTGCACTTGGAAGGCATCCAGCATGTTCTAGACAACTGGCCCAGACAGGGACTTACTAGAGATCCACCCAGGAGGGACAAGGTGGGGCAGACAAGAGGGGACTGGAGAGAGACGCACACAGCAGAGTGCTGCCTGGGTTCAAATCCTGGCTCCACCCCAACTAGCTGTGTAACACTTGGCAACTTAACCTTTCTGTGCCACTCCTTCTCTGCCTGAGAATGGAGAGAAGAGTTGGAAAATTAAATGGGTCGTGATTTATCTCATTTGAGCTATTTACAACACAGACATGTTTGAAAAGACCACATTGCATAGGTGGCATATGTATAATTCTCATTTGTCAATTTAAGAAACAAAAGCTGTGGGCTAGGGAGCTGGCTCAGACAGGAGAGTGCTGGCCCCACAAGCATGAGGTCCTGAGTTCTCCAGAGCCCACAGAGAAAAAAGAAAAGACAAGCTGGATGTGTCGGCACATGCTTGTGACCCCAGTGCTAGGGAGGCAGTGGCAGGACCATCTCTAGAGCTCCCTCTGGCCTAATTGGAGAGGCCCAAGTCCCAGTGAGACCCCATCTCAAAACAAGCAAGGTAGACAGCACCTGAAGAACGACACCTGTGGTTTCTACACACAGACACGCTTGCATCCACATACACATGAGCATGCAAACACACAAGAAGATATTTAAATGTTTAAATGTGGGGTTTGTCTGGCTGCACTTAGAGCTGCCTGCTGTCCCCACCCTGAAACAGGATGAATGATCCCTTGAGCCATCTCTGGGGACCAGCCCTGAGGTGGAAGGGCCGAGATGGAAGGCGGCACATTCCACCATGAGGAAGGAAAGCTGCTGAAAGCTCTCCCTCTGAGGACCAGGGATTAAGCAGGCCTGGGACCCTGCAGCTGGCCTCAATGAACCAAGCCACAGATGGTAACAAAAGACCTGGCGAATTTATTGGGCCCCTGCCACAAAGTGCTTTGGGGCAGAAACAGGTTGAAGATCAATGGGAGCGGGCAGGGGAGTGGTTTTAAATGGCTTACTGGGGAGGGGATTAAAGGGGCAGAGGGGAGGGTGGAGGGGTGGATGGGACCCCGCTGGCCAGGGCATCCAGGCAGCTTTTAGACCTTGAGCACATCTGGGTCAGCTATGGATCCCAGATTAAGTCTCTTGGCACTGTGGGGCTGTCACACAATTTAGGAAACTGAGAAAACACACACACATGCACACACATACACACATACACACACACACACACATATGCATGCACACACATGCACGTATTACAGGCCCCATCTGAACTCTAAAAGAATCTGAATGTAAATGTGGGGAAGGCTATAAGATCCAGCCAGCAAGAGCAGGTGCTCAGGTCTGCTCTAGGCTACCTGACCAGCCAGAAATACTTCATCTGGGGTGTGAGGCCCTTGTCACCACTGGGACAGATGTCTACAAGCCCAGGCTTAAAGTTACCCACATGTATTACCTTCCAGTTCTGGAGTTCAGAAGTCTGTTATAGGTCCCACCTGACCACGGTGTCAACAGGACAGTGTTTCTTCCAGTGCTCCAGATAAGTGTTTCCTGCTTTTCTGGCTTCCCGAGGCTGCCTGCATCCCTTGACTTGTGGCCCCTTTCTCTATCAGAGCCAGCTTGCTGACTCTCTTCTCTGTGTTTCTTGCTGACTCTTCTTCCTCTGACTTTCATGCTTCTCCCTCCGTCTTAGGATGATACTTGTGAGAGCACTGAGACCCCCTCCCCTGGATTACCCAGGAAGTCCTATCTCAAGCTCCTTGTAAGTCATCTGCAAAGTCCCTTGCTCTGTGTAAGTGTTCTAGTGATTAACAACTGAACACCTCTTATTCCCCCTCCTAGCTACCCTGTTAGAGAAGAGCTCGTATACCCCCTTTAACAGAGACGACCACGGAAGCTCTGAAGGCAGCCAGCTCACCCAAGGTCCTGCTGCCCTTGTCCAGCCTCAAACCCTGGAAGATGAGCCTCTGGATCCAACTGTACCTGAAACATCTGCCCTCAACCTGCCAGTTCCTAAACTAACACATTGCCTATTCTGGGTCAGGTTACTCAAGTTGGCATTCCTGGTCCATGTTGTCAGTAGGTGCTGGGTGGATTCAGGGTCCCTAGGAGGAAGAGGGCATGATGCGAGTTTGTCTCCCCAGAGGTCAGGAGTGGCACATATCTGGTCTTTAAGCCAGAGAGCATCTTCTGTCCATTGGTAAATACTATGCACCAGCCTTACCTTGGACTCTGTTCTAGTCAGGGGTGGCAGCTTTCTCTATGAAGAGCAAATCATGGCACCTTAGCTTTGCCCACCCTGCCATCTCTACCCCACCTGTGCATCTGCAGAGACAGGCAGCCCTGGGTACTACCTAATGGAGTAGGCACAGCTGACTGCCAATAAAACTATTGACAAACACAGACTATGTGTCAGCTTCGCCTGGAGTTGCTCAAGATAATAAACTGGGACTGAAGAGATGGCTTGGTTGGTAAAGTGCTTACTACACAGGCCTGAGGTTTTGAGTTCAATTTCCACAAGCCATGGAAAAAGCATGCTGGCTCATCTTTATTATCCAGAACTGTGGAGGCAGAGGCAGGAGGATCCCCGGGCTCCCTGGCCAATCAGTCTGGCCCTAATTGGCAAGCACCTGGTATCGAGGAACAGCCCTGTCTCAAAAAATAAGGTGGAGATTCAATTGAGGAGGACACCAGACATGGACCTCTGGTCTGCACACTGATAAGTGCACATGAGTACACACGTGCGTGCATGTGCACACACACACACACACACACACACCCATACACACACACACACGCAAGTGGAAGTCAAAGAATAACTTGGCAGGAGTTAGTTCTCTGCTTCCACCACGTGGTTTCCAGGGATTGAACTCAGATCATCAGAATTAATAGCGATACCTTTACTCACTGAGTCATCTTACTGACCTGCAGGAAGAGCATTTTAGCAGAGGAAACAGCAGGTACAAACATCTAGAGATAAGGGTCATGCTTGCAGAGTGTAAAGACTACTTGCAGAGGAACGGTAAAGACACTGAGCCAGCCTGTGCTGAGTCTGGACAGGACAGAGGACCCCAGAGCCACAAGGTGGGTGCCAGGCTTCAGGCGCAATGGGTTGATCTGGGGGTCTGGGACAGAAGAAGGACAGACACTGCCTTGTGCTTTGAAAAGGCTCCTCTGGCTGCTGAGTGTGGGGTGGATGGAGAAGTGAACCCAGAGGCAGGAGACTGGGTAGAGAGCCTACTGCTGTGGTCAGAAGAAAGACCAGGCCTCGGCTGGGGGCATCAGAGGAGAGCACGGGAGGGGCTGGGATTCAGGATCAGTGTTCAAGGTTGAGCTGACAGTTTGGTCTGGTGGTCCACCCTGACCCTGGCCTTGCTCTCTATCCCCTGGTGGCAGCCTGTGCCCACCCCCACCACAGGAAAATAGCTGTCAAGACTTCTTCTTTCCCTAAGAATGAAAAAAAACCAACAATCTATTATCTCATCAATACAGAGCCACGCCAATCTGTCCATCAGCAGCCACTGTCGATAACTCCATCTCAGGGCCGACAGGACCGTAAAGAAGAAGGAAAATGAAATATTTCTAATTTCTTAGGGGTCAAGGTCCTTCCCCAAGGCAAGGTTTTCAGGCCCAGGCACGTTAAGCTTCTGTCACAGCCTTCCTAACTTGTGCTGACGCCCTGACAGGGCAGAGACCCGACGGAGGGGCAGATCCAGCATCAATCGTGGGCTATGTGGTCCAGGGAAAGTCACTTACCGTCTGTAAAATGGGAAAGTACCTATCCGACAAGGCTCCTGGAAAGATAAAGTGAGATGTATGAAGTCCAGGAAGTAAGCACAGGGCCAGAGTGGGAAGTTGGTATAACTAGTAGGTGCTGGATGTCCATTTAATCCAGATCTTAGACAGCAAGTAGGGTGCACCATGGAAGCACATGCCAGACAGGGGAACAGCATGGGCAAAGGCCCCAGGGAGAAGAGGCAAGGTGACTGACAGGAGACACAGAGCCACAGAGCGCAGCAGAAAGAGGGTCAAGGTGGCTCTGCACCTGCTGCTCCTCTGTGAATCCACCCTCAGGAAGGAGGCTGTAAGGCAACCCCTCCTCAGGTGAAGAGACAGAACCTGGGCCTAGCTCTGCTGCCAGGAAGTGTGGTGCCTGCAGAGCTCTTGTGGGGATCCTTCTACCCCTGGGTGTGGGTGTGGAGGGATTATTCTCTTTATTAGTCAGGGTTCTCTAAAGAAACAGAACCGACAGGATGAATATATATGGATTTTTAAGGTTAGCTTACAGGATAGAGTCTGAGTAGGCCAGCAATGGCAGCACCACACTGGAGAGGCTGAGCACCCAGTAGTTGCTCAGTCCACAGGCTGGATGTCTCAGTAGTCCCAGGCCTGATGGATTCTGGGAGATCTGCTGGTCTTCAGTGTATGTTGGAATCCGAAGACGTTGATCACAGCAGCGAGACACACTCACCAATGAGAGAGAAGGCGAGGGGCAAAAAAGCAAGAGCTCCTTCTACCCTGGCCTTTTACACGGGCTGCCATCCGAAGGCAATGCCCACATTTAGGGTGGGTCTTCCAGCCTCAGAAGATCCAATCAAGAAAGTCTCTCTCATTTCAGTTAATCCCAGATCCAGTCAAGATGACACCCAGGATTAGCCACCACATTCTCATAAGGAATGTGCTGGGTAACCAGGCAATGCTCAGCTTCTGATAAGCTATCACCCATCTCCTCCCTCTCTTCTGTACCAGTCAGCTGCTACTGCAATAATGCTGTGTAACAAATAACCATGCAGGGGCCAGCGAAATGTCTCAGTGGGTAAAGGTGCTTGCCACTGAGCCTGACAACCTGAGTCTAATCCCCAGGACCTACATGGTAGAAGAAGAGAATTGACTCCTGCATGTTGTTCTCTGACCTCTACTCATGTACCACCATAGCATGCATACACACACGTGCACGCACACACACACACACGCACACAAACACACACACAAAATATATCCACAAAAAAGGGAGAAATAAAAGAGTCATGTGCTGGTGAGATGGTTCATTAGGTAAAAGCGATTTGTCACCAAGCCTGATGACCTGAGTTCAATCCCTATATAAGTCTACAGGTCAGCTGTGGTCAGCTGTGGTTTGGTTGTGGTTGGCTATGGTCATTTGCAGCTGGTTATGGTCAGCTGTAATTCGGCCGTGGTTCAGCTATAGCTAGTTGTGGTTGGCTGTGGTTGGCTGTGGTCAGTTGCAGCTGGCTGTGGTCAGCTGTGGTTTGGCTGTGGGCAGTTGTAGCTCAGCTGTGGGTCAGCTGTGGTAAACTGTGGTTGTCCTGAATTTTGCTGTAGCTCAGCTGTGGTTGGCTATACTTCAGCTGTTATTTGACTGTGTGTGGTTCAGCTGTTGTTGAGTCTAGTTCAGCTGTGGTCAGCTGTAGTTGGCTATAGTTGGGCTGTGGTCTGCTGTGGTTCAGCTGATCCAGGTGCCCAGCTGAGTAGCTTCAACCCAGGCCTCCTGAAAGATATGTGCCAGCTCTTGGGGAGTCATAGGGGACACAGCAGGCTAAAGGAACAGCCACCACCTCGGCTTGTTTGTCATAAAGGTGCAAAAGGTTCACACATACACAGACACATACACACAGAGACACATACAAATACACATACACACACACACACACACACACACACACACATTAAAGCCTCTGTCTGTGTCACATCCTTTAGCACTCCACTGGCCAAAATGACTTGATAAGACAGGTTCACAGCCAAGGACCTGAAGACCCAGAGAAGGCAGAGAAGCCGATTCTGTAACAAAGAAGGACAGGAACAGGGGTCAGGGCTTCAAACACCACAATCCCCCAACAATTCCATAGATAGGTGGATAGACAGACAGATCGATAGATAGATGATTGATAGATAGATAGATAGAT
>NW_008350324.1:4041396-4063823 GCF_000622305.1 Nannospalax galili
GATAGATAGATAGATAGATAGATAGATAGATAGATAGATAGATGATAGATAAATAGATACATGATAGGTAGATAGATGTATGCTAGATGGATAACTAACAGGTGGACAGATGAGTAATAGTAATAGATAGGCATGCATACATATTAAAATCTTTAGCATCTTATATTTTATTTTGTCTTTTTTTTTTTTTCAGAGCTGAGGACCGAACCTAAGGCCTTGTGCTTGTTAGGCAAGCGCTCTACCACTGAGCTAAATCCCCAACCCCAACATCTTATATTTTATTATTTACAATGAAATATTTTGAATAAGCTTCATTGCTGCTGTTACATTCAATGAAATACCCCCTTTCTTCATGCATCCTTGGGGTTTTCACAAATGCACAAGTCTGTGTGACCCCCCCCCAATCAACAGACTATTCCCGCCACCCAAAAAGAACGTTTCCTGGTGTCTGCCTGGAGTCCATGTTCCACTGCTCCGCCCCAGCTCAGCATGCAACCATCTGTCCCCCTCTGACAGACTAACTCACTTGATCTCCACCTGCTTGGTACTGAACCCCCTTGCTGCTGCTGCATCAGACTTCTTTCCCTGCCTGTGACACTCTTAAAATTCCTCCCTACTATTGTGGAATCCATAGCATGTTTCTGTTTGTGGCACAGTAATACTCCACAATAGGCAGGGAGCCCAGTGTGTTCAAATGGCTGATGGGTTTCAGTACCATTTCTTAACTAAACAAATGAGCCCATCCCACATCTTCTCTAACCTGTTTCCCATTTATAATGTTTTCACAGTAGTTAGTCTGTGATAATCTGAGAAGCACACAGCCCCCTGTCTCATTTTCTTCATCCAGTCACTTGACAGTGGACCATCAGGTGGCCTGTTTGCTAACACAAGTCACACTACTGGGAACAAACTCATGCATTTTCCATGTACTTGTGTAACAGTTTCTCTGGGGCTGGCACCCAAGAACTGAGTAAGCCTGTCCCAACACCCCAAATTTCACAGCTCTGCCCATACTTACAGTCACAAAATACTGGCTCTCCTCTCCCCACACTGACTGTACACCAGTGCTCCCCCAGCCTGCACCCACACCCACCAGTGATTGTCCTACCTATCTGGTTTTTATTCATAGGCACAGTAGCTATTGGTGCAGTTCCATACACATTCTCAGACAACTAAGTGTTCTCTTATCTAGACTTGCTATCAGAATTGTGCCTTAGATACCTTTTTTTTTTTTTTTCTTGGTCTTTTTGAGACAGGGTCTCCCTGTAGCCCCAGCTGTCCTGGAATTCACTATGTAGACCAGGCTGGCCTTGAACTCACAGAGATCTGCCTGCCTCTGCCTCCTGAGTGCTTGGATTAAAGGTGTGCACCACCACGCCTGGCCAATACTTCTTTTTTTAAAACATTTGGTATAATACAAAAATTCCTGTGTTTCATTATATTTTGTGGAACTCACCAGTGAGACCATCTGGGCAAGGTGCCTTTTTATGGCCCAATGAGACAGCAATGCCCTGGAGTTCCCCTGACATGGTCTCCTCTTGAGGCTGCTCAGCTGACTTTGACACTGTCTGTCTAAAACACCCAGAAGAGCTGCTGCTTTCAGATGAATGGAGAAAGGACAAGACGTGGCAATCCTTCCTGGTACAGGAAGGTCACAGGAGTGTGTACTCCATATTACCAACAGGTTTAGATCAGGTGGCAAAGAAGACAAGCCCTTGGGCAGCATGCCTCTGTGTACTCACCTGAGCCTAGGAACCTTGGGCAGCAGTGAGATGCTGTGTCCATGCTCCTGCACACCACACCAATGTCTCCCTGCACTGAGTTCATACGTGGTGCACGTATGTTCATGTCTGTCCACCAACACACATGCCTACCACTCATTTCCACTCAGTCCTGGCAGTGCCAGCTCTGAGCAGCACCCAGGCGACTTGTTTCTCAGATAACCAGACTGGCACACCGCTCTGTGCATTTCTGACTATTGTAATATTGGCAAGGACCGGGTCTGGGAGCCTCTTGGGGAGGGCGAATCACACAGTAAGCATGGCATATGCTGAGTGTCTCATTATGTGGGTTTGTTTGTTAAACAAAACCCACATATGTGCACACGTGTGAGTGTGCATGTGCGTGTGTGTGGAGGATGTTCCCACCCCGTCTGTCTTCAGTTACCCCATACTGTGCTTTTGCACCCACGCAGCCTCCCTGCCTCCCCTCCCCAGCCTGTTTGTAAAGACACCGGCACAATGCCTCGCGTGTGTGTGGCTGTGACGCGAGTGCCTTTTCTTTTCCCCACTATTCTGTGACAGCAGCGCGCTTCCCGCCAGCTCCTCTTCCACACTACACTCCTTTGGGAATATCAAGGGCAAGCCAGAGAAGGGTTACCTGGAGAAAAGGGTTGCTAGGCAACCAAACACCCACCACCCCGGAGCACCACCAACCCAAAACTCCGTTCCAGGCCTGCAACCAGATTAGCATATTAATGAGGCTGTAATTTCCCCCGAATTGTCTGCTCCGCGCACTCACCTCACCGCACACTGGCCCAGGAGTTTGCTATGCAAATAAACTGGTTTTACAGACTGCGACTTAATTAACTCATCAAGTCCATCCTCCTAACAGGAAAGACAGACGAACTACAGATTAATGAACCTGTGTTTGCTCGCCCCTCTCTCCCCCCCTGCCACAGCAAGCCGCCTTTCCTCCCCTTTCTGTCTTCACAGCCCGATTCTCTTCCTTCTCCCCAGATCCTGGGCACTCCCAGGCCCATCTGGGGTTCCCCTTTCTCTCCCTCCATCCCAGCCTCCCTGCACCCCCACACCTCTCTTCTCTGACCCGTGCCTTGAGGCCGCACCCAGTCCAGCTCCTGGCTATTCCACAGCATCGGTTCCCTCCCTATCCAGACTGGAGGGGGAGCAGAGCCTTGAAAAATGGGACGCTGTCCCTTTAATGAGAGGAGAGCACAGGCTTTATTTTTTGACACTCGATTCATAGTTTAGCCTCGGCCCTGATATTCAATCAGCTGAATACAGAGTCGGGAAGAAGAGATGCATTCTCCCCGCCTGCGTGTTAATTAGAAACGCCAGTCCTGGCTGCCGCCCACACTAATCAACTTTCTCCACATCTTGACAGAAGATACACACCCAGGAGGGGTCCCCGGGACTCTCAGGGGACCAGCAAGCCCTGGAGGAGGATGCTTTGAACACTGGACCACTTTGCCTTCATCTCCTTTTCTGTCTTCTTGGTTGGCTCCCCGCCTAAGGTCTGGGACAGCATCACTGCCTCCAGGAAGCCCTCTCAGCTTCCTGCTGGAACATTTGCCCACCCCCTGCGCCCTGACTCCCAACACCAGGAAAAAACATTCCAGTGCTTCCTTCTCGGGGCTCACAGGCGGTCAGCTGGGTGACTTCCTGTCCCTTCCCTGGACTTCCCAGTCTGGTCATAGCCCTGCCACCACTCACCTGGGTGACTGTGTACCCTTCAGTCCCCCTGCCCACCATCCTATTCCTTCCTCAGCCTTCCCTGGGACACCAGAGAAATAGGCTGGTTTCTCCTCTGCTCAAGATGGATGGCTCTCTAGGGCCCTCAGGGGCTGAAGTCTAAATACAGCATACTATGACCAGCACTGCCCAACCTCCCCAGATTTTCCTAGCAATATAAATACATCTGTGGTTTGGGATATTTTGCTGTTAAAACAAGGTCTCCCTGTAGCCCCAACTGGCCTGGAACTCACTATGTAGACCAGGCTGGCCTCAATCTCACAGAGATCTGCCTGCCTCTGCCTTCAGAGTGCTGGGATTAAAGGCATATACCACCATGTCATCCTGTCTGTCGTTTTGAGACTTGTGACTCTAACAGTCCCCTGAGCCTTCCTAGACCCCACCTCTGGAGGGTCTGTCTTTCTGGCCTGAGTAGACCCTGAAGCCAGAGCTGCATCTTCAGGGGAGACAAGACTCTACCTGGCCTGAGCTTGGCCAGACCTCTGCCTTTTACTGGAGAAGCACCTTCATGCACCCCACCCTGCACTCCTGCAGTAGTCACCAAAGATGAGCAGCCCTAACCTGAGCTCCCAGTCCTCAAACCTTCTGTCTGAGCAGGGGACACCAGCAGACCTCACGCAATCCTGTGTGAACTCAAGTGGCTTCAGAAGCTTGTTTGGATGTGCAGTGCTGGGATGGAACCCAAATCCTGGAACGTGTTAGGCAAGTGCTCTACCACTGAACTGCATCTCTAGCCCAGGGGCTGGGGATTTTTAAACTGTTCATCAAAAATGAGAAACATTTGAAAACTGAAAGAAATAATAATAATATTGGTCCCAAATGGTTGCTCTTCACCCCATTAACGAAGGTCTTTTGTATAAATAAAAACTCTTTTGAGTCCTGCACTTCTACTTCCTAAGGTTGACCTATCCCCTTTACCACCCACTAGCTGTGTGACCTTGGGCAAATGATTTTCCCTCTCTGAGCCTCAATGTCCCTATGCACAAAGTAAGAATAGCCATAAGCACTGGCTTCCTAGGAGTGAGATGGGATTTCAGGCATCACCAAGTCCCCAGTGAGTAGCTGGTCCCCACTGAGAGCCCAAGGGACAATGATCTCTTAATCACTAGGCCTGGTTTGGGTCACTCTCTGAGTGCAAGGCTGATATACAGTAGGTGCTCAGTTCAGTCTCCTTGAAGTCTGAGTTCCTCCTCCATGGATCCAGGCAGCTATTGACTCAGTCACACAAGAGATAGACACAATGGGGGGGCGGGGAGCACACACCTGTCATTCCAGCACTCAGAAGTGAGGCAGAATGGCAAGTTCAAGGCTAGCCTGGGCTACGTGGTGTGAGTCTATATCAGAAAAATAAGGACAAACACATAGATCAACACACAGGAAGACACACAGACACATGCACAAACAGGCACATACAAAGAGAGACATTATCAGACACACACCCCAAAACACACAGAGACACCAAAGGGCCACAGAAGTGCATACATTGACACACTAGCAGATACTTCCTGGTGCACACACTGCCAGACTGTTTTGTTCTCAGAGGGGGCAGCCCTGGTCACCTATCTCCACCCCAACCTGTGTTTATTTAAGAGTGTTTGGAAGTCACTCCTCAGCCCTCAAGTGTCCTGCATCCTCCCTTGTCCTCACAGACCCTGTCCACCACCCATTCATCATGCCCAGATGTCCCGTTGCAGGGCCTTCAGCAGCCACCCCCACCCCATCCCACAAGTCCACACTGGAGAAAATGGGGGCTCCCCAAATCCCTGTCCCTGGGCCCTTTCCAGGAATCGCTGTATTCACCTATACCGGGGAAGGCGGGAGCTAAGAGAAAAGGCACTTTGTTCACTCAGCCACTCATTCAAGATTTAGTTGAGGCTGGAGAGATGGCTTGGTGGGTAAAGCACTTGCTGAGGTTTGAATCCTCAGAACAGGCATAAAAACCAGCATTTGGGAGACTGAGACGGGGGTCCCCAGGGATGACCAGCCTAGACTAGCTGAATCAGTGAGCTCCGAGTTCAACCTTAGTAAATAAAGTGGAGAGTGACCAGCAATTGAGGAAGACACCTGATGTCAGCCTCAGGCCTCCATGCACATGCACGGGCACATGCATATACATATGTCCAGTGACTAGTCTTGGGCTAAGCAGAGAGATACAGTGACTCACAGGTGGCTGGTCTGTGGGGGAGATGGAGATGAATACCACGCAGAGAAAAAGGCACTAACCAGTGGTTTTTCTATTGCTGAGGAGAAAAAAGACCCCAGCACAGGAACCAAGCAGCACACCCCAGGGCTGGGTGAGGGCGCTGTTCAAATAAGGACTATTGCCTTGGGAAGGAGGCATAGGAAAGGATGAGGTGGTCTGGTGGCTTGAGGACAGTATGGGGTAACAGACAGTGGAAGCAGTCAGTGCAAAGGCCCTGAGGTAGGAGTATGCCAAAGTGTGAGCACAGTGGGGAGGTGAGAACAGAGCCAGGGATAGAAGGGTACCCAATGAGGACAGCTGAGCAGGGAGGAAATAAGACAGGAAGGCAACCTGGGTTGGATTCAAGTGTGACAAGAGCCACCACAGAGAAGTGACAGGAGCCTATATGTTGTTCTTGCTTCCTCGGGGTATGACCAGGTGTGATCCCAGCAGTCCTCAGGGTCTCAGGCAGAAGGATTGAGGCTCAAGGGGTGCCTACCATCATTGTCAGTACCCACTGGGGCTCAAACCAAGGGCTTTGCACCCCAGCTCCCTTCTCTGTGTTTGGGAACCCTGGGAGTTAGAGCTCTGCTCTGGGCAGGTCTTCGCCTCCCTACTGTGTGATTCTAGGATACTGATAGTTCCTCTCTAGGACTATTTTCTCTTCTGTGAGTGAGGCTGTGAAGGCACCCAGACTTGACTTGAGGTATATTAAGGACTTGTCCTCCCGCCTGGCAATAGAAAGTCCCCCACGCCTGACAGCATAAGGAGCAGGGGTCACAGTGGGAGGTCACAGACCCAGCCCCAGGCTCCCACTTTCCTGCACCCTTGACTATTCCCTGTTCTTGGATTTCTCACCTCCTCTCTTCTCCTTCCCCCACTTCCTCCTTTTCTCTCCTCCTTCTGGGGATGGTTTGCAAGTGCAGGGCTTACCATGGGTTCCTGTGCTCTGTGATTCCACCTGAAAAGTCTCTACCCTCATCCAGCAAGGGGTTCTGAATTTTCACTTCGCCCTGGCCACTTCTGCCACCTCTTCATCCAGGCCTTCACCCAGTGAACCACTCTGCCCATGACTGGTCTATAGGGAAGAAAGGTCTAAGAGGTTAGCAGCAGCCTATATCCAAGGCTAACCTATGCCTGGTCCCAAGAGAGGGAAAGGGAGAAGGGGAAAGAGAGGAAGGGGGGAGGCATGGGGGAAGGAAAAGGGAGAGGAGGAAGAGAAGGAGGAGGACGAGGAGAAGAGGAAGAGGAGGAGGAGGGAGAAGAGGAAGAGGAGGAGGAGGAGGAAGAGGAGGAGGAAGAGGAGGAGGAAAAGGCTATTGCTTGAAGCTCTCTGCTAATCCCAATAATAGGAAAACTGACTTAAAAAGTGGATTCTAGCCAGGTGTAGTGGCTCACTCCTGTAATCCCAGCACTCAGGAGGTCCACCATGGGTTGGAGGCCAACATGGGCTACACAGTGTATTTCAGGCTATCATAGGCTACATAGTAAGACTCTGTCTCAAAAAAAAAAAAAAAGCATATTCTCTGGGGTTCCTGAAACTGCCCCCCAAAGCTGAACAAAATTCAAAGTGCTCCCAATCCCCAGCAAGACCCCACATCTCTGGTCCCTAAGCCCTCCAACACACTCCCTTTGATGAACCCGAAATCTCAAGCTCTCCCTGGACCTTCTGCAGACAGCCTGCTGGGGACACTCAGGTTGTCACTCACGTATCGCCCTGATACCCTACCACTCCCATATTACAGTACCCCTCTTACCAATAATCCAGTTAACCAGAGTCAACCATGATCCAAAGGCATGAAACAAAAAATTCCAGAAATAAATGGTTGGTTTGAAATCAGGTACAATGAACCAATCCATTGCCAGAACGCAATGCACTGGTTGTTTTGTTTGTTTTTTATTGTTTTGAGGCAGAATCTTACTGTACAACTAGGCTAGCCTAGAATTTGCAATCCCCCTGTCTCAGCCTCCCTAGTGCTGGGATTATAGGCATGTACTACTACAGTTTGCGAAAAAGAAGGTATTTTGAGAGAGGTGGGGGCAGGAGAGCTGTCTTGAAAACATATCCACATAGCTTTTTATTACAGCACACTGTTCTAATTGTTCTGGTTCATTAGTTATTGTTGCTAATTCCTTGCTGTGCCTAATTTACAAAGTAAACCTTATCCTAAGTATATACATATGAATTGTCTTACTTTTCCTGGGGAGACGTGAGCAAACGTGTTTACCTAGATAGAGCATGAATGACAGGCCAAAAACCAATTCCACCCGAGTCTAGCCCAGTGAGCAAATGAGTTACTGGGGTCACTTACAGGAGCACAGGTGACTCAAAGGCAGCCACTTCCCCAAAGAGCCCAGTCCAGCATGGGTGACAACTTATGAGGCCTGCATCTCTGCAGCTACCTGCACACCTTGCAGACAGCTCCAAGGAAGAATCTCCCCTCCCCAGCTATTCTCACTGCTTATAGAACCTGGAGGAGAGGCTGGGTCTTGTAAATGTTTGAATTCCTGTAACTCTGGGAGACGGGGTTTGCGTGCCATCCCACTTCCCAGAGGTAATAGCCACACAGCAGTATGTGAAGAGGGAACACATAGTACCCATGAAGTCCATGGCCTTGGTGCCCACTCTAGTGTCTGGCACACAGGAGGTGTTCAGTTAACATCTACTGCATCCAGGAGCGAATGGCTCGGGATTGTTGCCTC
The DNA here is from genome assembly GCF_000622305.1 of Nannospalax galili. Classification (NCBI taxonomy): domain Eukaryota; kingdom Metazoa; phylum Chordata; class Mammalia; order Rodentia; family Spalacidae; genus Nannospalax; species Nannospalax galili. The sequence goes on from NW_008350324.1 coordinate 4,049,773, forward strand.
TTGCCTGCAGGTGCTCAGAGGCCAGTGGTCTGGCTGCATCACAGCTTCAGGCATTCCTTGCATGTTCCCAGTGACTGGGAAGCTCATCCCTTTTCTCAGTCGCAATGCAGTTGGCAAGATGAAACCTGTTCAGTTTCTGTATCTGCCTCCCCATAGCTTCCATCTAAAGAAGCTTTTGAACCTCAAGGCTCCTCTGAAGAGACCTATATCTCCACCAAAGACTCAAAAACTTTCAGGTCATCAGACCAGCCTCCTCTGGCATGTCAACAATTTCTATTTTAAAGTTCTATCTGTTTCAAAGGAAGACCAGGACTTAACAGATATAAGCCTTCTCTGGATTGAACAGCTTTCAGTACCAAATAGAAGAAAGCCTGTTTTGGATTGGACAGCCCCCAGGACAGGATTTGACAGAAGTAAACCTGTACTCAGTTGGAGCAAAGTGCAACAGAAGTACTCTGCTTTGGATTAGACAGTTCAGGACAAGATTCCACAGCCATGGACCTGCACTGGGCAGCATTGGCCTCCAAAGCGTTTCACCAGAAAAGTATTGAAGAAGCCACACTGTTCAAAGTCAAAGCCACCTGTGTCAGGGCATCCGCTTTCAGCACAACCTTCCCCACAGTTCAGAGTCTGTGATGGGTGAGAGAGACAGTGTGTAGGGGCACTTCAAGGCACTGATGGTCTGGCTCTCAAGTAGCAACGTCCACCCACATCCAACTTCCCTAGGTCCAGTGCAGACCAGCACCACCAAGCAAGTATCCAGCTTTACAAGAGGCAGAAAAGAGATGGTGGCTTTAAGTGCCAAGGCCAGCTGCTTGGTCAGAAGACATTGGGCCCCAGTGGGACTGGGCAGTTTTGGAAGTCACTGACCACTTGGGTAGTGTCAAGCAGGTAGAGCTCAGGACACCCTGTGCTGTAGGAGGGTCCAGGATGTGTCAGTTTTTAAGGTCACACACGCACCCTCGTGTCATCCAATACAACGCCATCCTGGGGTGCTAGACTGCTAGCAGGCACTCGGGTCCCAGCCTGTCTCCACCCCCAGGCCAGTTTCTAGTGCTTTCTACCAAGCTCTTAAGAGGTGAGTCTCTACTTTTATCACAGAAGCAGCTGGGATGAAGACATGGTAGATAGTGCAGACCTCCCTCTACAACCCTCCAGGGGTCCCCACAGTGATACTCATCATAGGGCAGTAAAAGAGAGCCCAGTTCTGCAGTGCTACTCTGCGCCCGGTGCATACCTAGAGCCCCATGGATAGGTATGGAGTGATGAACAACTCTCAGCCAGCTCAGCTCATGACCCCATATGTGTGAGCCCTTGAATTGAATGGTGCCCACTGTGGTCTCTGTCTGCTCTCTTTATTCTATATCCTTGAACTTCAGTAAGGTCAGGCGGAAACCCTAACTCCCCACAAGAACTCCAGCTGTGGAGACCCAGCTGGTGTCAGCCATCTACCCAACTGCCCACTCCTCAGCAGACCCCAGGGCCCAATCCCTCAAGTTAATCAATACAGAATCCCCACCTCCTAGAAATGCCTAGACCCCTGGGTAGATTATCTTCACTCTTCCCTGCTTGCGTTCATTCATTCTATACTTGTGCTAATTCACTAGTCCATTCATTCCCTGCCTGCATTCATTCATTCCCCCATTCCCTGCTCTTACTCCCTCATTCCCACATACTGACCATGTGGCCCAGGCTCGTGGGACAACCCCAGCCCTCAGCAGATTCAGAGAAACCAGCAAGGGGGCCATGGAAGAGGGAACTCGGCCAAATTAAGTATGACTGAGATGAAAACAGAGAGGCCAGAGGCCAGGGCCAGTGAGGGAGGAGGAGGCGTAGAAGAAATAGGAAAAGCAGCTGTCAGACTCAACCCAAGGGTATCTGGCCCTAAGGTGAAAGGAAGCAAGAGATGGAGCGTGAGAGGACAGGCTTGGGAGCCCTGTTGTCTGGGCTGCAGAGGGTCCTGGGTGATCAAGGGATAGAGCTAGTCAGGTTTGTGCCTGTGCAAGCCTGGCCTGGCTGGGGTAGGAAGGAGGGAGGGAGACAGGAGACTGGAGCAGGACATGGTGGTTGATGGTTTTAGTTTGAGCCACTCTTGAAGACAGGGCATGGCCAGAAGTGGAAAACATGACTGAAAGGGGAGCCACAGAATGGCCATAGGTCTTCCATTCATGGTCAGGCCTGTGGAAGCAGATGTAGGAGGGGACAGTGTGATTCTATATTGATTGGCTTGAGAGATTGGGCCCTGGAATCTGCTGGAAAGTGGGTAGTTGGGTAGATGGCTGACACTAGCTGGGTCTCCAGTCTCTCCTTCACATTGAGGTCCTGAGACAGGGACAGCATAGGTATACCCATAGGGCTGTTTGGAGGCGCTCTGTCCCCATCCCACGCCACTTACGTATTGGGGACTGGATTGTCATACAAAGTGACAGAGGTGGTGTCTTTGAGAGGTGGGCCTGCTGGGAAGTTGAGAGGGAAGGGAACAAGATACTGTTGTAGACCTGGTCCTTCTCCAGGTCAAAAAGCAACACTGGGTCACCCTATGATCCTCTCGCCCTCTCTCTCCTGCTACTGATGCCGGGGAAGATCATGTGCTCCAGGGACAGCTGATGCCAGTGCCAGGCCCCTGACCCTCCAGAAGCTTGGACTGAATGAACTTCTCTTTATACATTACCCAGCCTCAGGTGTCCTGATGTAACAACAGAAATCAGACTAATATCACACAGAGGATGTGGCTCAAAGATAGAGCATTTGTCTAGCACAGAGAAGGAAAACAGAGACAGAGACAGAGAGAAACAGAGACAGAGACAGAGAGACACAGTGAGAACATGAGAGCAAATACAGCAAAGTATCTGACCTATTTTTATCTCCTCGTAGATGTTTGTTGACTGATCTACTGCTGAATTCTTTTCCTAGATCTGCCCAGGTCCAGCATCTGCTTATGTCCTGGTAAGGTCTCCATGTCCCCTTGGTCCAGGCCCAGGTGATAGTGAATAGTCGTAGAACCCCTACAAGCCGTCCCCATGACACCTGACCTGAGTCCCTGTTTCTGGAGAAGAGCCCATCTCCTGGAGACTTCTCATTAAGATCCATTTGTCATCAGAAGGAAACAGAACTTGCAGCCATCCACCAACTATAATCCCAGCTCCTCAGGCAGCTCCAGGAAGCCCTGGCCATTGTCGGTAGGACCTGGGACAAAAAATGCCTAATTTACAGATTAAAGAGAACAGAGAAGTCTTCTAATTTTCTCAAGGCCACACAGTAAACCCAAAGGCGGAATCAAACTTCCCAATATCTCTAACACCTTCTCCGTTTGCCTCTGAGGATGATGATGGTTTCCCAATTAGAAAAGCCAAGAGGCATGGAAGAGGGCAAAAAGACTTGTCCACTGCATGCAGGAAAAAGTCATAAGTCTGGGCTGGGGTTTTCCCCTTTAAACAGAAAGCTGAGTTTCTCCCATCCCCCAACCCTGGGTGTCTGGGGAGCACCAGCAGCCACTCTGTGTACACCCCAGAGCCCCAGTTGTAAGCGCCTCCTTTCTTGGGGCGCTCTGAATCTTTTCCCAATTTCATGTTGAATCTTTCCCCACCAAACTCCCAGAGCAGGATGGATATGATTGGTTCCCCCTCCTCCCTGTCCCTCTCAAAGAGCCTCTGGTCTCAGCAAATATGTGCTGACTTATTTAAAGCCTCCCTGACAGGGAGGAGAAATGCTCAAAGCAGGGGGAGTGGCTGGGTAATGCCCACAGCCCTGCACAGCTCTCTCCATTCCTGGGTTCTCTGTTCTGCCACCAGGTGAAAAAGGCGACAGTCGCCTGAAGGGTCATGTGGTGAAGGAAGAAAAGACACAGGAGTGAGGCAATTCGAACCCTTCAAGAAACTGGTCTTCCAGTCATGGGGTCGAGGCTGCCCATCCACTGCCTCCACGTCCCAGACTCCAGATAGGTCCAGAGTCCATCTTTTCTGTATTAATTATTTTAAGTGTACAAACTTATGAGGTTCAATATGATAAATCAATCCATGTGCAGTGTGTAATGAGCAAACCATAGCAGTTGACATTTTTCCATTTTTAATTCTTTATATTTTTATTTTATTATTAGTGTCTCTGGATATGTACTCATGCCACCACGGTACATGTGTGGAGGTCAGAAGACAAATTGCAGGAGTCAATTCCCTCTTCTACTGTGTGGGTCCCTAGGATTAAACTCAGGTCAAGCTTGACAGTAAGCAACTTTACCTGCTGAGCCATCTTTCTAGTCCTATTTTTTAATATTTCATTTATTATTTTTATTTTATGTGTACGAGTGTATTGCCCACATGTATATGAGTGCACCCGTGTGGTGCAATGCCGCAGACAGTGACACATTTTTTATTTATTATTTTTTATGTGTATGAGTATATTGCCTGCATATATGTGAGTGCACCCATGTCGTGCAATACCATGGAGGTCAGAAGAGGGCTTCAGAGTCCTCTGGAACTGGAGTTAAGGACGGTTTGTAGCCGCCATGTGGGTGCTGGGACTAGAACCTGGGTCCTCTGCAAGAACAGACAGTGCTCTTAACTGCTGGGCCATCTCTCCAGCCCCCCCCCCAGACCTGATTTTTTAAACACAATTGTATATGTTTATGGGGTACAATGAAATAATTCAATATACATACATAATAATTCTGTTCTTTATTCTTTATTATTACCTTATGTTTGCTGCCCCCAAGCAACTTTCCACTTATTCATAAAATATACAGCATGAAGGCTAAGATGTGCCTCCGAGGCAGAGCACCTACCTACATGCACAAGGCCCTGGGTTCCATCAAGGCACCACAGTCAGACACATGGTTCTTCACACAATGAAGTCAACCTTGGCTTTGCTTGTTTCTGTCTATGAGATCCTGTAGACTTGTTCCATCTCTCTCCTCACTTCTCTCATCTTTGAAATGGTTGGATGGCTCACCCACCCGTGATGTACCAGGCAGGCTCAGTGGAACCCAAGCACAGAGGGTAGAGGCTCCTGCTGGCTAAGAGTGAAATCAACCCCTTTGACCCCTCACAGAACAAGTCAGAGTACCCAGGGAACACTGTGATCCCAGGGTCCCTACATCCTCAGCCCTTCCTCTGACTCCCACAACCCTGCTGCTCCAGAAAGGTTGCTGTTGGCTACTTTCCAAAAGTCCCTGAAAGAGAATGCTCATGTTGGCCATGTTGCCCACCACAAGGACCAGACTGGGACATCCCTGAGGTCTCAAGGAGTTCTAGGAGTCTTTAAAACCCCCAAGCAGAGGTCTAGCCAGCCCTGTGCCCACCCAGCCTGCAGATTCTCCAGGGGACCTGGAAGCTGAGGGCTGCATACAGAGTATCTGTATCCTCAAGAAGGAATCCAAACCAGAATACCAGATCTGGTTTCATGAGGCTCCAAAGGTCAGGGAGAAATAAAAATAAAAATAATGGGCCAGTAAGATGGCTCAGCAAGTATGGGTACTTGCCTCCAAGCCTGATGACCTGAGTTTGATCCCTGAGACCCACATGGTAGAGGGGAGAAAACCTACTCCCCAAACTTGTCCTCTGACCTCCAACACACATGCCATAGCACACACACCAGTCCAAACACATACATACACAATAATTATATTTTTATTATTTTAAGACAAAGATAAAAGAGGCTCTGAGAGGTTCTCACAAACGCTTACTGCCAGGAGTGCCCTCTGGAAAACAGATTCAGCCCTGATCCTAGACTCCCACTACCACTAGCCCCAGCTCCCTGTTGGCTCATGGGAGTGGGTGGGGTCTGGCAGTGACCCCAGCCCTAATGCTCTAGCTTGGGCAGTGGAGTGGGGCTACAGCCAGCCAGAGGTACAAGGCAGGAACTTGGTCCAAGAGTCCCACCACCCTCCTTCCTCACACTGAGTGGCCACCTGTTTTTATTCCTGTGATTCCACACCTGTGATTCCAGTCTGGAAGTAGTCAGTAGACAAAGCTCTTTCCCATAGGCTCCAGGCAATTGTCCAGCTGCCCTGTAGCATTGTTACTATTCTTTCAGATCTCATACATGGCAACAATCACTAAGGGGGTGTTCATCTGGCACCCAGCACTATGCCCAGCGTCTTTCCTCCCCATCTCAGTCATTCTTGTGGAGCTACATGAGGTTAGGAGTTTCTTTTCGCATTACTGTTTTTCCTGGTTTACAAAAGGACAAAACTAACCTTGGAGAGATTAAGCAACTAAGCTAAAGAGATAGGCAGGGGAGCTGGAGAGATGGCTCAACAGTTAAGAAAACTGGTTGCTCTTGCAGAAGACCTGGGTTCGATTCCCAGCACCCACATGGTGGCTAACAACTATAACTCCAGTTTCAGGGGAATCTGACGCCCTCTTCTGACCTCTGAGGGCATTGAATAACACGGATGTACCTACTTACCTACATGCAGGCAATACACTCATACACATAAAATAAAAACAATAAATAAAACATTTTTAAAAGAGGCAGGACAGGGCAAAAGATAGGCAGGAAGACAAGGGGAGGGGCAAGAGGAGGGAGGGAAGGGGAAGTAGAAGGAGGGACAGGAAGGAGGGATAGGCGAGAGGAAGGGATGACCAGAGAGAGTGAGAGGCAGAAGGGAGGGAGGAATAGATCTCTCCCACCTCTGATGACCACAGTACACACATAACATTGGAGATGTAGTTCAGTGGTAGAGCGCTTGCCTAGCATGTACAAGACCTTAGAATTAATCCCAGCAGCAAAGCCAAACAATATCTAAAATAAAAAATTAAATTAATTTTAAAAATAATAAGGACTGGGATATCCACTCAGTTGTTAGAGAGTCTGCCTAGCATGCACAAAGACCTGGGTTTGAGCCTCAAAACTGCATAAACTAGGCATGGTGGTACTTGTCTGTAATCCTAGCACCCAGGACTTAGAAGCAGGACAATCAGAAATTCAAGGTCATCCTCAGCTACATGGCAAGTTTGAGGCCAGCCTGGGAGGCAACAATGAGGCTCTGTCTCAAAAATAAATATAAAACAGAATCAAATCCTTGCTGGGTGTGGTGGCTCATGCTTGCAATCCTAGCACAGATGACAGAAGCTGGAGAATCACAACTTCAAGGCCAGCCTGGACTACAAAAGGGGACTGACTGTGTCTGAATAAAGCAAATGACAAGGTAAAAGCAGAATAGTGCATGGATGCTGTGTGGAAGTTTGTGTTGGTGTGTGGGTCTCCCTGCCAGGCTCTGAGCAGCTTGAAGCACAGGGGGGCAGTGCTCTTCACACTGACACCTGCAGCCTCTGAGGCAGTCCCTTGTAGACAGTTGGCATTTGATACTAGTCCTTACCAAGTGAGAACTGCTTGAGGATACTTTGCATACATCTCACAGGCCTGCATAAGCCACGTGCCCAATCCAGGCCAGGGGCAGCTTGGGCCTAGCTTTGTGTTATCAAGCTTTGCTCAGGGTTAAGCAGCTGGAGAAAAGGAATGGAGATGCATCTTTTAGAACATTTTTATTGTTTCAGGAGGGTCTTTCACAGAACAATAGTGGCCGCAGTAGCCCAGAGGAAACCTCCAGGCAGGCACTCGCTGCAAAGTTGGGCCTGCCAGTCCTTGGGACTGGTTCCTGGAAAGCCTTTATGGACACCTTGCACACAGCTCACAAGGACTACTCTAGAAAATGGCCTTTCTTCTCCATCTTTTCAAAGCCCAACAGGGTGGACACAACCACTGTCACCTGCACCACTTCTCTGTAAAGAGGAGAAAAGACAGCTCCCAAACAATACCTCAAAACTCCAGGGGCTGGGGACCTGGCTAAACAGTAAAGTGGCTTGCTGTACAAGTGTGAAGGCATGAGTTGGAGCCCCAGCAACCATATTTCTAAAAAAGGGGGGAAAAAGCCAGGACCACAGCGGGTACCCTGGCAGAGACAGAAACAGGAGGTTCCTTGGAATTGCCGGCCACCCTGCCTAGCCAAATCAGTGAGCTCCAGGTTCAACAAGAGACCCTGTCTCAAAAACCAAGACGGAAAGTCATTGAGGAAGATTCTAATATTTACATCTGGCCTCCACATGCATGCACACATACACTTACTAACTCCTGCACACAAAGGGACACACATATATATGTACCTACACCTGCACACACATACATGCATAAACCCACACATGTGCACACATACATACATGCACATACACTTGCACGCTCATGTACACATACATGCACATGCACACACATGCATGCACACATAGCCACATACATGCACACACACATATACACCCACACAATACATACAAAGAAATCCAATGGATATGCATTGTGCCTCCCAGTCTCCCAACAGTGACTCCCTGGGTTCCCTCCCTGTGAGGCAGCACAGTTTCTGCCCATTGGACAGATGAGGAGACAGATATTCCTTCCCAACTGCCATGACTAAGCAAGCAGCTCCAGAGTCTCTCACCCCCACAGATAATAGATGAACCCAGAAGGAGGAAAGGAGACCTTTAAACCCAGCCTCTCTTTTCCTCTCTGTACCATCTTCCCTCTGTACTGGGCTTCCCTTGTCCCCACCTATCCAAGGCCACAGCACAATTGAAACAGATGGAATCCATGCCTCGTGGGGACTCTGTGACACAGGTATGCTCCCACACCCAGTCCACAGATATGGAAACTGAGGCACAAACAGCCCATATCTACCCATTTTCTGTAGCTCTCACCCCTCACCTGTGTATTCATCCATTATGCATTCAGTCAACAAGTATGTTTTGAACAGTCATGTTCCAGGTACTGAGTCAGGCATGGGGAATTCAACAGTGAACCAGACAAACTCCAACTCCCTGAGCCCATGAAAATGATATTATAAAGCAAAGAGATAACATGCAGCTAAACACGTAAGAAGAGTAATTCTATATATCGATAAAGGCTACAAAGAAAATAGGTCAGCTCAAAAATGTCTGTGGGTAGAGTGCTTTTAATAAACTGATCAGGAAAGCCTGGCTAAAGGAGCTGACAGCTGAGCTGAAAGACAGAGCAGAGCCAACCTTGTAAGGATGCGGGGGGCATGGAAGGGCTAGCCAAGTGGGAAGGTCTAGAAATGAGAAAAAGTAGGTGTGTGAGGCACAGCAGGTGGGCCGATGTGGCTGGTGCAGAGACTGGAGAGCATGTTAGTAGACAGGCCCTCAGGAAGGGCCTGCACACCAGGGTGGGGAGTGTGGTCCACGTGCTATGAGTTGTTGTTGGAGGGTCAGAGGCACAATGACAAACCTAACCTCAGTCACCATGTAGGGAATCAATGGGGGTGAGACCAGCATAGGAGAAACAAAGTGTCAGGGAAGAGCCTGTTATAAACCAGGTAAGCTGGCAGGGCTGGGGTGAGCATGGCAAACAGTGAGAAGCAGATGGTCAGGAGGTGTTTGGAGGCACAGTGAACCAAACTTGGTTTGGGGTCCAGCAGGAGAGAAAGAGAAAGCAAAGATGACTCCAAGGTGTGAGTCTAAGACCACAGTTAGCCCCCTGTGGACAGAGACAGCTCCAGCTCTGTTCTCCCATGCTTGCTTCTTGTTTTCAAAGTCAAAACTGAAACCAACTTTGGAAGCTCAGGTCACAGGCCATAGTGGTCCTTGAAGCCAAGGAAATTAAGTTAAAAAGGAGCTAGTGCCATGACCACCAGGGCATCCCCTGTGGAATACTCAGTGTGGTCCCCAGAAAAGCATGGGGCCTTAGAGCAAGCCCGGGATCACAGCAAACTTAAGATTAGATCACAGACCTTCACTTTCTAACTCCAGCAACCATCATCACCTCTGAGGCTCAGTTTCCCCATCTCTAAAAATGGAGACATGATCAATACTTACTGCTGCTGCAGTAAAGATCAAGAAATCAAAAGCACACAGTGGTCACTCAAAAAAATGGCTTTATTGTTTTTTCTTATCTTTTGCCATCCAAGGTCAGAACATCTGTCCTGACACCTCAAGGTTGTATGCTCTGCACGGTTGAAGGTATGCAGTCCAAAGGGGCAGGCAGCAACAGTGGTCTTAATTAAAGATCAACAGGTAACTGAGTAAGTAGATAACAGTCAGGACCTGAAAGGATTGTAGTGCCGTTGTCCCAATCCCAGTGTAAGCCTTTATTGCAACTGTTCTACTTTAGAGCACTGGATCTTTACCCCTCTGGGCAAATTAGCTCTACAACATCCAGGTGAGTTGCATTCACTGGGCCTCCTCTCCCTGCAGTCCCTGAAGTGAACTGGGTGAACTTGATTGACACCCTGTAATGGGGAGGCTTGGAGGTACTGAGCAGAGCAGATAAAGAGGCGGCCCCAGGGTACCAGGCCTCTCAGGGAGGCAGCATCTCCCAGACACCAGAGGGAACAAGTTTAGATCCCTGCACGCTACCTGGGTGCTCTGGCCCCAGGATAGAGTATGTGGTTTTTCTACCCTCCCTTGTACAAACTTACTCAGACAAGTACCACATACATATTAGAGCAGAGGTAGATGTGGATTTGTAGGCCAGACACCAAAAGCATTCAGAAAATGAAGCACCGGTTAACCCTTTTGTGCCCAAATGTTCCTTAAGAATTGTCTCCTTCAAAATCCTGAAATGTTAGCCAGCAGGTCTTACTCAGGTCTCAAAGGGTTAAGTTGACTTACTGACCATCTTTGGCCCTCACAAGCCCCTTCTCCTTCACATAGCAGATGCCTTAGTCTGCACAACTTCACACTGAGCCACCTAGTCCCCCATTAGCTCTCATACTTTTCTACCTAGGAAGATAAAGCACCAGGAATCTGAAGTTCCCTAAATTAGCATTTCAAAACTAAACCCAAGGGCAGATTCCTAATATTCGTTGTGTTTTAGTTACATTGCTATAAACGTTCACTTCTTGGGAGGGGGGTGGAAATAGATACTTGGGTCTATTACAGAATACAATTAAAAAGAAACCTTTCTTGTGTCTTGTGTTTGAGAAGAAAGGAGAAATCGCTTTTGATAAGTTGTTTTGTTCTTTGAAGTATAGATATATTCCTATGTTCAAGACACGGGTTCTAAGAAGTTTTTTTTTTTTTTAAGCGAAATAAAGCCAGGGGAAAGCAAGAGTTACCGAGCAAAGGTAATAACAGGAGACCGGAGTGGAGAGTCCAGGGCGGCGTACCGGAGCCCCCTGTGCGCCAGCGGCGGCGGCGGCGGCGGCTTCAGCACCGCGGACAGCTCCTGTCTTTGTCTAGGTCGCGACTCCGGCGCCAGTGCAGAGCCAGGCTGACACGGCTCGCGCACTCTGCCTCCGCCGACGGACCTGCTGGGGAGACAAAGGGAGAGACCGAGCAGAGCAGAACCTCAGAAGCCCTTCAGTCTCCCCGCATCCTCCGAACTTGATCCCGATCCTATCCCACCGAATCTAGGGAAGTGATTTTTCACTTGGTTTCCCTGGAAGCCTCGCTTCTGTCTACCGGGCACGTTGGGATGGGTATTAGAGGTCGCAAGTCGCCCAGGCAAGTTCAGCTTGGATTTGCAATTTCGTTCCACTGCCCCCATCAGAGAGCCTCAGCTGCCCACAACCTGTCCCAGAGACTTTCACCAGGAGAAAAAATAAATAAATAAATAAACATAAAACTTGAACATTCAGGAAATAAGAAAACTGACAGTTGTCAAATGCTTTGTAGGTATGTGAGCCCCCCCCCTGCCAGCGTTGGATGCCCAGACTAGCTGAGGTTTGCCCCAAGATCGGCAGCATCAAACTCAGAGAAGGGAAAACCAAAATGCAGAGAAACTAGAACGACAAAGCATTTCTTCACATGCATCCACATCCCTGGAAAAGAAAAAGAAAAAAGCGATGAATGAACAGTCTCAGGGTCCAAGCATCTCCATCTCCCCTGCAAAAATATGACAGTAGGGTTTTTTTTCTTCCTTGTATTTGGAAAAGATTCTAGCTCTGAATTCAACAAGGGCATCCACAGAACATGCTGAAATTAATTTTTTCCCAGGTCCTTTCGTATGATCCAGGATAAAAAGGAATTTCTTCTCAATTAACCTTGCTTTTTCTTTTAGGGGTTGAACTTGCTGGGCATGTGGAGCCTGGTCTCTGGATTCCCCACTTATGAACATAAACACACCCTAGCACCCACACCCCTCTAGTCCCTGTCAATAAAGTTCTGCACATCTGCCAAGCTTTGCAGAAGCAGACCAGCTAAGCTTCGCTTTTATCCTGCGGAATTCATTCCTAAGTAAAGCCTAAGGGCAATGATAGACTGTCGAAGAAAGTTTACGAACCAATGTCCCCGCAAGGCAGTCCAAGAATGTGTTGGAAGGAAAGGAAGGATTCTTTGCAGACCCCCTATACCTGGGGGCATCCATTTGGACATGGGGAATGCAGAGAGATTGCACTAACCCACCAGTCCAGAGATCCCTGACTCCCTGCCAGCTGATTTATAGTCCCCTAGAAAATGAGGCACCTCGATCCCGCCCTTCAAAAATAATTCCTCAGATTTTTTTTTCTTTTTTTCAAAAAAGCATTCTGCCCTCCCCTACTTCCTCCCCAAGAAACCTAGGGAATAAATGCCACAGTGCCCTGCTAAGCAGCTCCAAGGAGTTTAGGAATCAGCACCACCACCCCCCACGCCCAGCTGGGGTCCCCTAGGAGCCCAAGGGAGCTCAGCGGGGTAAACATACTCGCCTTGGGAGGCTGGAACAAGGGGTTGCCTCCCAGTATTCCTCCCCCCTCCCTAGGGGTTGGGTCTGGAGTCCACCTCCCCCCAGCCCGCTGTAGCACTTGGGGTTCTGCCGGGCTGCCGGGTAAACTGCTGCTTTCCGAGGCGGATCTCCCTTTTAACACCTTCTAAACAAAGGCTAATGAGGCCACTGCATTACTCTATCAACACACAATCATTAGCAACTGAGAAATACACACAGGCGTGCGCATGCACACACACACATAGACACACACACACCACACACACGGGGGGGGGGAGAGAGAGAGAGAGAGAGAAGCCAAAGTCGGGCCAATTCTAAAGGAACCCATATTAGGCTAACAAAAAGAAGGTGGAGAGTGGAGGGGTGGGGAGAGGGAGTGGGAGAGAAAAGAAGAGGGAGGAGAGTAGAGGGACGAAAGGAGAGAGAGAGAGAGAGAGAGAGAGAGAGAGAGAGAGAGAGGATTTGAAACAAAACAAACAAACAAAAAGACCAAGAGAGAACACAAGGTGAAAGCTAGCTTGTCTCAGTGACAGGGACGAGAAAGTGCCCGGAACCCTTAATCTGGAGGGAATCCCTTCCCAGGGCCCAGTGGATAGACTCTGCATCCTGTGGGGCCAAAGGAGCTGCAGACCACCTGGGATTGGGCTAGACTAGGGCCCATGTCATGGCCTGGTCAGAAGAGCAGACTCCCAGCCAAGCTGGGCTCTCTACCCAAGGCCATACAGGGCAGCCTGGAATCCAACACCAAGTGTGGGTTTTCTCTCTCTAAACAAAAATGTCAGTTTCCCTAACATGCTATGGAGGTTGACTTGATCTTTCCTTTCAGTCTTTCCCAAGTCCCCTTCTCACTGAGATCAACCCAGACTCCACGTCCCCAGGCACAAGAGCCTGAATTCTGCCCTGAGGAAGAGTGACTTACAGCCCAACCCTGAACTGGAGCCTACTGGCCCGGAGTGGGGTCCCAGCATTTGAAGGTAGGGCCGCTGAGGCAGAGTCAGCGAGGCAAGAGGCCAGCTGCCCAGCGGAATGCGAGGCCCTCATTCCCTGTCCCAGGTGTTTGGGATTTCTGGACTCAGGAGTATTAGAGCAAAGCAGACTCCCACTCCCCATCTGACACACTGGACACCCCCCTTCCTCCCCTTATAGATGCCAAAGCCCACTCCTGGGATGGTGCCTCACCATACCTATCAGACCCAACAGCTCTTTAAAGCTCAGGGAGGTTCTGAGATATCAGACTGGAGTTGACTTAGACTGGGTACTCCCCTTAAATCATGGGGGGAGGGTAAGTTTGGGGACAGGTGTCCTGGTTCATTACCTCCCAACCCCTCCCTACAGCTCTCAAGAAGGAAGGAAGGAAGGAAGGAAGGAAGGAAGGAAGGAAGGAAGGGAGGGAGGGAGGGAGGGAGGGA
>NW_008350324.1:4063908-4147137 GCF_000622305.1 Nannospalax galili
TTAGAGAGAGAGAGAGAGAGAGGGAGGAAGGAAGGAAGGAAGGGAGGAAGGAAGAAAGGAAGGAAGGAAGGAAGGAAGGAAGGAAGGGAGTCAGGGAGGGAGTCAGGGAGGGAGGGAGGGACCGAGGGACAGAGGGACGGAGGGACGGAAGGAAGGAAAGAATGTAAGAGGATGGGATGGATACCTGGCCTGTTTGTATATCTCCCAGGTCTGGCCTGCACAGTCAAAGACACTGGTTAATTAGACCTTGTGGGTTCACCCGACAGGAGGGCTGAGCGCCCTGCAGAGATGCTCTGGAAACCACAGTGCCCACCTCCGTGTCTCCCCCGAGGCTAGAACACTGTCGCTGCCAGGGCCTGGGCTCCCGGCTCCCATATGCCACCCACGGGGCCCCAAAGAACCCTCATCCAGTGTGCACTCCCATTCTCGACATCGCCCCTACATCACTGCAATGGTGGGAGGGGTCCCAGATCTGAACCAACGCCCTGACCCACGTAGCACACTCCGTGGAAGAGCGCCCGATTCGGCGTGAATGCCCAGGATTCAGGAGTCCAAAGCCAGAGACTGGGGACCTGGTCTGCTGGTAACAGCCGGCGGGCGCTAAGGGCTCGCTCGGGCCGGGGGCTGTGGGGCCCAGCCTCCACCACCGCTCCTAACCCGGGGCCGATGCCTCTGGGCGGCGGGCCGTGCGCGGCTGCACGACGGGATGCTGAGTGTCTGTACGCGGGGCCGCCTATATTTACACCCCAAACAAAATAATTACACTTTTGTCGGAGGGAGAAAGCCAGTGATTAGGAGCCGGCTCTTTGCGGCAAAGCAGTTTCTCAGTGGTACACCAGTATAATTTTTCACGGCTGGCTGAAATCAAAGAGGGGAAGTAATGAATCCGGCGAGCAATTTAAATTTACAATTTGTAACGCCGCCGCCGCCGCGCAGACCCGGCCGAGAGCGCAGCTCCAAGGCGCTCGCTGCGTTTGTTTAATGTTAAAGCCGCGCTGGCTCTTGGGGGGGCGGGGATGAGGATGCGTGATGGGGGGTTAGTGATAACGGTGGAGGTCGTGAGGAAACCGGCTGCGTCGTCCGAGATGCTACGGGAAAAAGATGGCGAGAGACGCACCTCCTGGATCCCCCACCCCAGTCATCGCAGGACCCTCAGCTTGTGCCTTCTCCAAAAAGCAGGTGGCTCAGAAGGTGGCAACCTGCTAAGAAGACCGAGAAGAGGGACTCTGGGCGCCAGGGAAGCCCCTTTCTTGCTTAGCTGAAGTATCTCCCATGCAGGGAATTTCCAGGAGAATACAGACGGCAACCCAACCCAAATGTCCTTGTCAACCCATGGGAAGAGGGACTCCAAGAGCAATCTCCCACAGCTGTCCAGTGTCCCAACCTGGAGACCCGGAGAAAGGCAGCCCATGCCCAGCTCCGAAGCATCTAAAAACTCCCACTCTGGGCAGGAGGTGTGTGTCTCCTCACCAGTAATTAATTACAGAACTCAAGGGGGAATATGCAAAGAACGTATTACTAACTCTACAGGGCTTAAGTGATTGGAAACAGATTATTATCTTGTTTGTCTTTTGTCTGTTTCATTTATCCCAACGCCTTCTGTCGAGTTGTAATGTTGAAACTCTTTACTCTAGGAGGAAGATTTTTACATAGTAAATTCCATCAACATCTTGTCTAAGTGACTTTGAGTCTTGGCGCATCACCCTGTTAAGACACAAGCGGTTTATTAGTTACATACAGCAGAGAATTTCACTGCCTGGTGGCCATCTGTCAGGGCTGTTAGGGTGGGTAATATATAAAGTAGCTGGTCTGATATTTTTTACCGGTGTTGTGTACCAGGGAAAGAGGTGAGCCCAAGGCTTCAAACTTCTGTGCTGTCTGCCAGGCACTGGGTGTTTCTGGAAGTGGGGTTGGGTTACATTGGTGGCAAGGCACCCAGAAGACTCTGGGGGACTGTAATCCAGGCAAGTTCCAACCCACATCTATAGCTGCTGGTTCAGCCCCAGGTAGCCCACTCACATCCCAGCTTGGGAAGTGCCAGGGTGGCTTCTCTCTCTACTACAGTTCCCTCCCTGGTCCTGAATTCTACTAGCTGGAGTGTGATTGCACTAGACTTGGAGGTACATTCTAGGAGAAGTGGGTGGGTGTCCCAGAGTAGAGAATCAGAAAAAGCTGGGTGCACACGCAGTTCCCCAGCGGCTGCAATGGACAGATCCCTAGCTGGTGACACACTCAGGGTTGGTGTGTTAGATTCCTTGTAGTGAGTTCAGGGAGCATGTGAACACAGTTTGAGGTCCAAGGAGAGAGCCTGAGACTAGGCTGTAATGTGAGAGTGTATGTTTTCTCCACACATCCCAAAATTCTCGCACAAGAGTAAGCAGCCCTTGAAGTGTTTTGGTAGATGTCAGTCTCAGAAACGGGGGCAGAAAAGTTTAAAGAGAAAAAAAAATGCGGAGGGGGGATAGAGGGAGGAAAACGGAGAAACAGGCCAGGGAAACAGGAAGAGAGGAGTCACTGAGCTACAGAGAGAAGAAGCACAGAGTGAGGAGAGAACTCAGGGAGACTGGGAGCCTCCTCCAGACAAAGGCAGAGGGCAGCAGGGCGCCTCTGCCTGGAGCCTGGCGCTGCTCCCTTCCTCTCTGGGCTCTTGTTCCTTTCCGGATCTGTCCTGCCAGAGCTCAAGGACCATTCATGCCCCAGGCAGACAGGCCAGGTGCTATTAGAGACAATTCTGGCTCTCAAAGCCTCTCTCCATAGGCCTAGGAAACCCAAGTGTGATCCAGCCTGCTTCTTTCTGGTCACTGGTGCCTGTCCCCTGACAAAATAGCAATGAAGTAGCAGCACCCATCCACAAAAGCTGCCTGAATTTGGGAAACGTTTGTCCAAAGATCCAACTAATAGGCCAATGCCTCACCAGGGGACAGCCTCTATCAGTTCCCCATTCCTAGCAAGCTTTCCTTCCACTAAAGAATGTGAGGGACTGCACAGAAGATGAGGGACAATCAAGCGTCTTTAAGCCCAACACAGGCTCCTACAAGTCCAGTCCCCAAGCCCATGAAGGCAGTAAGTACTGCATGAGTACGCACACAAATACAGATGTATCCCCCCAGACCTACAGGAGTCACGTAAATAAAATCCCACGGTCCAAACATACACACAGAGATGGGCACACATATGGATCTAGAAAATTCTGTGCCTAGGATCACACCAGCCCAGCTCAGTCACACACAAGGTCTCTGGTGGGAACACACACATTTACACAGACACACATTCAGATTTGTTAAAAACCAGTATTTATACAGCTTACAAGAGTGATCTTACACACCCTACACCAGCAAAGCATCCTCTTACACCAGATGAACTCAAGCAGACACACATACACACGGACCAACAAAGAGTTCAATGCATACATTAACACACAAGAACATTATCAGGACCACATGCAATTATAAACACATAAATACTCAAGAGATATGAGTAAAACAGACTGCCCCATGTGATCACAAAAACACTATAGAGTAAAAGTAATGCAGTTTTCAAATAGTGGATATATACCAGCAAACTCAGTAAATATCCCCAAATATTCACAGCAAAGTCTTGGCTTAAATTCTGTCTGGCTCCAAACCTTGAGCCTGAGGCGGTTGCCACCAGCCCTCTTCCAGGCAGGGGAACAAATATTGCAAAACACATTCCCAGCCTCCCTCACTGTGACTAGGCTGGCCTCCCTGAAATAGGGACTTAGCCCTCTTTTCTCCCCCTTCAGGCCCTACACACGTCTCCCTACACCAGCCGGCACCCCCACACGTGGACAGTTCCTCCAGGTCCTAGGAAGGATGGAATTTAGAGCCCACTGGACCAGCGAGTGCCAAAGGCCCTGGTACAGCTGCCAATCCCCCCTCCAGCCCCCTTGCGTTGTGACCCACTCACCACAGCTCCCTACTGACTGGCAGGGAATGCAGACTGCGTGGCAGATAGAGACTTGGTGAATGCCACCTTCAAGCTGCCTATGAAAACACAGGTCCAAGGTAGACCTTCCCACCTCCCTTCCGAGACCCCAGAGCCCAGTGAGCTGGGCGCTCAGGCCTGACACTCCGGAATCCCAGACCAGGCCAGGTGACAGCCTTGTCCCAAGGAGACCTGGGAGGGGAAAAAAAGTACCCAAGCCTTGTGCCTGCACTCCTGCACTCTCTCCAATAGAAAAGCCCGGCTGCTGGGCCCTTGCCTGGTGTGTGACAAAAGAAACCCAGGGCCGGAGAACTGCTTGGTCTCAGCTCAGGCGCTCAGACCCCAGTCCAATGGGGGAGGGGTCTGGGCAGGATGGAGGAGGTGGACCACAGTGCCTGGGCAACTTCTGCAAGTTCCCGGGATGGCAATGGAGTGGGAGGTCCCTCTTTGACTAGGCCTTGGAACCCTGGCCCCCAAATATTTGCGAAGAGAAAGAAAGAGAGCCGTGGTTTTCGGACCGCGCCCCCACCCCCATCCCCAAACTGGAAGGTAAATACTTACTTACCCTCGGAACCAGGTTCAGGCAAAATACTCAACAATACTGATGTCTTGTTTTTTTTGCTCTGTCCGGACCGCAACGCTGTAGCCAATTTAGATATGCTATAAATTTAAGAGGTTGCCATGGCCACGGCGCGCCCATTGGCCGCCGGGCCCCCTACGTGCAGCACCACGTCACCAAATCTGAATAAGGATGCGCGAATTAGGCGGCGGCCAGACAAAGATGAGGATCTGGACCGCTTGAAAGTGGGGGAAAGTGCCGGCGCCTCCGCCAACCGGGAAAGCAGCTTGCCAGTACCGAAGCCAGCAGCCACCGGAGATACCTGGGGGAGGTCGGAGCCAGCGCCAGGGTGCGCCACCCGTGGCATGAGGCTGTGAACGCCACCGCCCTCCATCCCACTCGGGGCAGTTCTGCGCCAGGCCAGAGATTGTCCGGGGACTTGACCCGCTGAGTCTTGGTTGTTCCGGATCGGACTCGCCCCGGCGGCGGCCCAAGACACGAGGCTGAGAGCAACTGCGGCGGGAACCGGGAGCCCAAAGGGCCCGGGGCCCAAAGGAAGGACCAGGCGGCCGGAGCCGCCAGGGTGCGCGGCTATGATGGTGCACTGTGCCGGCTGTGAGCGGCCCATCCTCGATCGCTTCCTACTGAACGTGCTGGACCGCGCATGGCACATCAAATGTGTTCAGTGCTGCGAGTGCAAAACCAACCTCTCAGAGAAGTGTTTCTCTCGGGAAGGCAAGCTCTATTGTAAAAACGACTTCTTCAGGTAAGAGGCCCCCTCCGCCCTGCTGCCTGCCATTGGCTGGCCCGAGCTTGACCAGGTCACCTCGGAAGAGGAGACCAGGAGACCTATCCCAGCTTAGATGGGAGACAGGCAGCCCCTCGGCTCTCCGGAAACCTTGTTCGCAGCTTGTGAAAGGCCGGGGCTAAGGCGAGGAAGGAGGACGCTGCTTGGCTGCTTCACCTTGGGTTGGCCCAACAGCAGAGAGCAACCCCAAGACTGAGGGAGGAAGCCGGACAAACTTCCTCTGCGCCCTCTCTCTGCCCCTTTCCCCACACCCGAGTCTCCAGGACACAAGCTCTAACCTCCCACTCACTACAAGTAGTGCTTCGGGAGAGAAGCTGGGGGCTTCTCTCTTCCCAGCCCTGAATGCCTGAGTCCAAAGGGTACTCTGGGGACAGAAACTTCCCAGCTCCCAAGGGTCCCAGCCAGGAAGGGCTGTTTTGGAAATGAGCACAGGAACATTTCCTTTGCTCCCCAGACCTGACCCCTGGTCCATTTTCACCCAGGTTGAAAAGCAGGAAGAAATGGAGCCTGAGAATCCTTGGGTCCCTTCTACTATGTGTTCCCTCCCCTCCCCAGTCCTCATGGGTCCTCAGGCAGGCCAGGCTCCACAGTCTCAGTGAGCCTCAGTTTCCCCAGGTGGGAAATGCCAAGGCCCAATCTAGAAACCTGGGGCTGTGGGGTTCTGAAGCTGAGCTCTCTGCCTGCCTCTATCCAGCACCCAGAATGGCTTTTGTGAGTGTGGATTCCAGGCACTGAGAAGTGTGATTAGTTCCGAGGAGAAAAGCAGCCAATGGCCCCAGTGGCCAGGCACTTGGGAATTTGAATAGGAGAAAATGTCAGCCTTGCCTTTACACGTGTAAACTCCCCGGCCCTGGAGGCCCGGTGCTTCTAATGTGGCGTGCTTGCAAAGTGCCTAATGATTTTTGATAAGGTGTATATAGCCAATTACGGTACCGGATAAGGCCAAAAGTGACTTATGGCTTCTAATGCTCTTACTACATCAATGTCACCCAAATTCATCCTGTTTAGAGACATGGATGGGAGTGGATGTGGGGTCTCCAGAGTTCTGAGCCCTCTTCTTCCTCCGTAACAACTTGCATCTCACCTCCCCTTTTGGGGTCTGCACTGCCCATCATGGGGGGAAGCCAGGAAAGAAAGAAAGGGAATTGGTTTAGAGGCAGGGGAGGAGGGCAGTAGGGTGATCTGCGTCCTGGCCAGGCAGGACTTCAGATAACCTTCTATTCCAGTTTCCCTGCCATCTGCCAGGGCCAGAGATGGGATGGGGGGCAAAGAAACTCCACCCCTGGTCCCAGAATGTACTCCCTCTGCAACCCTGGAGCTGTCCACAGCTCCAGAAGGATGGGACCCTATGGGTCTCCCCAGTTAATGCCAGGAACCAGAGCAAGGTCTTAAGTCTAATCCAGAACAGGAGAATCTACCCAGCTGCTAAAGCCAGGCAAATAGACACAGTGGTCCTATGTGGACCCTCAATCCAGGAGGCAAAGCTTTAATGACTGAAACCTAGTCTTCCTGACTTTGAATTCTTTGTGGGCTTCTAAAACAGCCAAAACAGACTTGGCAGGGACCTGAGGGCAGAAGAGCCATCTTGGGATGCTCTGAAGCCCTGTCTGCCTCCAGGCTGTACTCTCAGCTCTCCCCTCCCTCAACTCTGTGGAGCCTGCATGAAAGCATTAGAAGCAGGGCCTTCTAGCCCCAAGAACAGCCCTCCACATTTGTCCCATTTCTGCTCTGGCCAGGGAAGCCAGAATTAGGGTTCCATTTGGCAGATATGGAAATGGAGGCTTCCAAGAAGCCAAGGTAGATCGGAAGAGGTTAGGGGCTGGAGAGGATTTGGGCACCAGGCCCACTTTCCCGCCCCACAGTGACAGGCGCCTTGGGTTGGTCCACAGGCGTTTTGGCACAAAGTGCGCAGGGTGCGCACAAGGCATCTCGCCCAGCGACCTGGTGCGCAAGGCCCGAAGCAAAGTCTTCCACCTCAACTGCTTCACCTGCATGGTGTGCAACAAGCAGCTGTCCACAGGGGAAGAGCTTTACGTCATTGACGAGAACAAGTTCGTGTGCAAGGAGGACTACTTGAGCTCCTCCAGCCTCAAGGAGGGCAGCCTCAACTCAGGTATGGAGGCTTCTGCCCTTCTGTACCCTGCATTCGGTCCTCCAGCCCTCCCACCCTAGCACCCAGCCTGGCACTCTACTCTCTGGGTCTGTGCTGGGCCCACAACTCCCTCTGATGTCAAGAGGGAATTGATACTGAGGAACCACGAGCGGGTTCTACAGGGAAAGTCGTTCTTTCTCTGGAGCCTTTCCCAAACTGCCCTCCTACCTTAATTTAGAACGACAAATGTTCTCCCTTCTGTGTCATTTGAGGTCTTGGTAATTTCTAGATGCATAGGGAGAGTACTTGTAGCTATTTAGAGGGAGCCGGGAAAAGATGTGAGGGGATGTCTGTACCCCCGCCCCCGTCCCCACTCCCTGAAGGCGGCTTCTCCAGAGGGCGTGCCCCCCTTTTTCAGGGACTGCCAAGGCGTGCTGGGGGCCTGAGAATTTCCTTTCAAAACCCAGCCCCGCCTGGAGAGAGTGGGCGGGCGCCCAGTCCCGGGGGAGGGGCTGTTCCCGGTTTGGGAGGGAACCCAGCGACCACCGGAGGATAGCCTGGGTCATCTGGCATCCGCCTCTGAATTGGATATCGCCGCTGTTGACGCCGCTGTCCTATCTCCAATCCGTCCGCCCGCAGTGTCATCCTGTACAGACCGCAGTTTGTCCCCGGACCTTCAGGACCCGCTGCAGGACGACCCCAAGGAGACCGACAACTCCACTTCATCGGACAAGGAGACGGCCAACACCGAGAACGAGGAACAGAATTCCGGCACCAAGCGGCGCGGCCCGCGCACCACCATCAAAGCCAAGCAGCTGGAGACGCTCAAGGCAGCCTTCGCCGCTACACCCAAGCCCACGCGCCACATCCGCGAGCAGCTGGCGCAGGAGACAGGCCTCAACATGCGGGTCATTCAGGTGCGGCTCGGTTGGCCATTCTCCCGACCCTCCGACGTGCCTCCCGTCTGGCCTAGGGACAGTCGGTGCACCCGAGGTCCGGGACAGCTAGGTATCCTCCAAAGGAGGGGAAATTTGATCGCAAAAATTGAGGCCAGCCCCACTGTCCTCCTGGCACTCTGATTTTGGACAGGGTCGCTTGACCTCTCTGCATCCCACCCCCCACCCTCCAGGGAAGGATTTGAGCACTTTGACCTCCACGCCCAGAAAGAGGCGATGTCCCCGCGCCCCTGAGCTGGCAAAGTGACCAAGGGCCAGAGTCGGGCTCCGCCGCCCAGGCGAAAGCCCGGCAGAGCAGGAGGCCTTTATAAAGCCGTCAGGCCGAGAACCGGGAAGCCCGGGTCTTTATGAGTCGCCCCACGGGTCTGAGAAATCCTTCACCCTTGGCTGGTTCGCCGAGGCCCCTCTCCGCCCCTCCTAGCCTAATCCGGTCCGACCCTCGCTACAGGGAAGTCCTGGTGTGCCCCAGGCGCTAGGACCCAGCAGGGCCAGCCCCAGGAGAGAAGGGAGGGTATTCCCGACCCCAAGCTCACAGCCTGGTCCTATGCCCCAGGTGTGGTTTCAGAATCGACGGTCCAAAGAACGACGGATGAAACAGCTGAGCGCGCTGGGCGCCCGGAGACACGCCTTCTTCCGGAGTCCGCGGCGCATGCGTCCGCTGGGCGGCCGCTTGGACGAGTCTGAGATGTTGGGGTCCACCCCGTACACTTACTATGGAGGTAAGGGGCGCCTGGTGACGCGCTGCTCCACGCCTAGGCGCACTGATCTCTGGGCTGCCGGCTCAGGGTCCCCGGCCTATGATTGCTTTCAACCACCAGGGACAGCCCTGGCTCTCTCGCACGCACGCAGGACACACACACACAAAGCGGTTCCTCGACAGACACATTAACGCTGGCCGCTTAACCCCCTACCGTACACGCACACCCACACAGGAGACGTGGTTACACATACACCGCTTTGCATCACTGCATATAACCACACACAGGTACATTCCACTCCACACACACAGCCGCGGGAGGGACTACAGACCCACACTCCCGGAGTCATACACAGGCACCACTGCTAAACCCCAGACTCCTCTCTCCAGCCTCTCTCCACCCGCCACGCACCTCTCAGTCACCATTCTTTGCTTGTGGCCTGTGGCTTGAGGAAGGCTGAAGGCATGAGGGAAAAGCAGCCTGCATTCATTTGCTAGCTTAGGAGGCAGCAATTCCGGTCCAGATGCAGACACCCTGAGTGCCGATGTCAGCACCAGTAGCCCAAATGCCCGTGTGGCTCAGAGGTCCCCTCCAGTTCCAAGCACACAAGTTGATCTGCAATGGGGGAGTGGGGGCACAGATGCCCTAACTGTGACTTCGGTACCGGGAGAATAACCAGTCGGTTTTTGCGGAGAGGCTCCAGCCAGCAGTGAGCGCTCTGCTTGTTCCCTTCTTTTACTCCCGGGACTAGTGTCCTACCCCAGCTCCGGGCTGGGCTCGGTGAGCCTCCTCGCTAAGGGCACGGTGCACCACCACCCACCCTTCTGCTCCGCCTAGGGAAAGGAAGGAAGCACTTCTCAGGCTTCCAGGGCCTTCTGGTTTAAGGAGCCACAAGCCACCTGCCAGCTCAGGGCTCCTAACCAGGTTTGAGACGACAGTGACTTCCCTTTAAAAATGTAGATTCAGGGACAAAGCGGGAAGGACCACGGGTGGAAGCCCGGCCTCCTGGAGGAAAGTAGTAAGAGAACCCCAGGGCAGCCTCCGTGTACCGAAGCCTGGGAAGTTAATCTGGACACTACGAGGCCGAGGCCCCTTAGAAATTGCTGGTAAAATGCAAAAAAGTGATTTTTCTGCAGTATCCGGTCCCAAATTGGGGAGCCTGGACAGTCGGGTGATGGGCGTGTCCTCCAGAGTCTCCACTTCCACTCTCCCCACCTAGCTTTTCCTCTTCCACACAAAATCTCAGCCTGAAGCCTGGAGGTGATGGGGGCCGTACCCGCCTGGAATTTTTCCCCGCCTGAGTGATTAACTAAGGTTTGGGGAGAACCAGCCCACCGCGCTCCAATCCGGCCGCCCCCTCTCTTTGCAGGCCTGCTGGATAGGGTGGCGGCCAGGACACCAGGGACTCTTTGCGGAGAACCGAGTCGGGGGTGCGGGACTCCCCCGCCCCCAGCCGAGCAGCCCCGCCTAATCCTCACTGGGAGATCCCGAGGTGGTGGCGGCCGGCAGCGGGCGAGAAAGGAGCCGGGCGGCGGAGCTCGCGGCTCCCCGTGGGAGCGGGGACAAAGCCCCAGCTGCGGCTTTTGTGCCCCTTTCAGACAGCGTTTGTTCCAATTACCTCCGGCCGGCCGCCATATGGGCGGAGGCGGCGCGTACCGCGCTCAGGCCGCTGCCTTCGCTGCTTAGCGCGCTCTCCGTGGGCTACCGTGGTTCCTCTTCTCGGTACCTTAGGGGCCCCCAAATTCATCACTCTCAACATTCTCCTTCACTTTGGGGGAGAATAGAATTTGAGGTTTTCAAAAAGTAATTGGCGACCTTTTTAGCTGTTATTTAGATTGTCTCTGCGCAAACCTCCAGACAACCCCCTCCCAATTTGGATAGGTTTCAGGGTTTAGAAAAGACGGGGCAGGGGGGAGTGTTCCAGAACCCGCCTGGGACTTAGACCCCAGAACTGAGTAAGGGGAGTGGGTTTGCAGAGAAGAGTTTGGCCCTCTTGGCCTGCTGGATTTCCCGCGGTGCAAAGCGGGATGTTGTCGCCTGAGCTACAAGACGCTCCTTTCAGAGGGATACTGCACCCCAGTCCTGGAGTGGCCAACCTAGAGCTGTGATCAAAGAAGAGGCCAGAGGGAGGTAGCAAAAGCAATTTGTTACGGTAGGATGAGGGATGATTTGTGCCCCTGAATTTGGGAAGAGGGCTTGTGCATCTGTGCCAATTTCTGCAAACGCTTGGGAACCTGGGTGTACCAACACAGTCACCCGGGTAGAGACTGGAGGACCAAGGCTCTACCCAGCTCCCTGGTGGCTGTGAATGGTCGCGACCTCGCTGTCTCCGGAGTCCCGGGGCTCAGCTTTCTCGATTACAGGCGGGACTAGGCGCGGCGCAGGAGTGTGCACTGACCCGTAGGCCCTGTGCGGTGTGTACCGCGAGGGCCGGGAGCCCAGCCCGCAAACCGGCTGCTTTGTACACTCTGGGTGCAGCCAGAGTCCGGCTTCTCGCTGGTATCGCCTCCGGGGTCTCGACCCCTTTGGCGTTCTGCTGGGCACCAGTAGATTCCTTCCGGAGCTCCCCATCCCCAACCCCCACCCCCACCCCACTCTTAGCCCCCGAGCCTCTGGCGGTTCCTCACACTCGTCTCTGATCCACTGTCTCTGGGTGCATCTATCTATCCGTCTTCAGTCTCGCTGAGTCTTTTGCCCTGCACCCTGGCCGCATTCTCTTAACTCTTTTTGCATCTTTTCGACTCCGTCTTCCTGGGCCTGCACTCTCTCATCTTTGCCTGGACTTGGAGAGCCGCGACCCTTCGGCGCTCCCCTCCACCGCTATTCGCCCCCGCAGCGCTGCCGCTCAATCTCTAAGTTCAGTCTCTCTGTCCCTCACTCTCTCCTTGGTTCCGCCTCCCTCCCCTCCCCGAAGCGGCAGAGAACCTTCGACGTTGGAGTCTTACCTCCCTCGCTGCCTTCATCTCTCATTACTTCTGAGCTCCTGCAGCTTCCGTGTCCCTCCCAGTCCCAGTTCCTCGGCCTTTCTGTTTTCTGTCGGAGCCTTATCGGAACTCCCCTGTACCCCGCTTCCATCTTCCATCTTGAGCCCACTCCCTTGGTCTCTTCGGCCCCTCCTTGGGTCTCTAACCCAGGGTCACTGGCATGCTCTCCCGCGCCCCTGGACACATCCGTGCGCCCCGGCCTTGGCATTCTCGGTCCCCTCCCCGGCTCCTTCTCCGTCCTCTGTCTGTCTCACCCAGTCTCTTTCCCCCGCCTTTCCCACAGACTACCAAAGCGACTACTACGCTCCGGGAGGCAACTACGACTTCTTCACGCACGGCCCGCCGTCGCAGGCGCAGTCCCCGGCCGATTCGAGCTTCCTGACCGCGTCAGGGCCCGGCTCCACACCACTGGGCGCCCTGGAACCGCCGCTGGCCGGCCCGCACAGCGCGGACAACCCCAGGTTCACCGACATGATCTCGCATCCGGACACGCCGAGCCCAGAGCCGGGCCTGCCGGGTGCGCTGCATCCCATGCCAGGGGAAGTGTTTAGCGGAGGGCCCAGCCCGCCCTTCCCGATGAGCGGCACCAGTGGCTACAGCGGACCCCTGTCACACCCCAACCCCGAGCTCAACGAGGCGGCCGTGTGGTAAGGCCGAGGGACCGGGCCACCCCCCTGCGATCGTGCCCGGGGGGGCCGCAGCCTCTCCCAACCAAAACGCAAGATTCGACTCGGCCACTGTCTGGGTCACCCTCAGGGGTCCTCTCTCGGGTCCGCACCCATTGGGCAGCAAGCTGCTCCTCAGCTGGGCACCGACCCGCGTCTCCACCCCCCAGAGCTTCAGCCCGTAGCCTGCGCTCTCCCTGCAGCCGTGAGCAATTTCTTGGGACCAAAGTCAATATTCTGGAAGGTCGAGATTCCAAACACGACCTGGACTCCCCCGGACCCCCACCCACTATCATCTCTGTGAACCAAGAGAGGGCCGAGGCCAAAAGGCGGCAATCATGGCTCTACCCGTCTCTGCGAACCAAGGTGTGTGTAATCTTATTTCTCACTTTCTTCATCTTAAAAAAAAAGATAAGAAAGAGAGAAAGCGATTGAAAGAGAGAAGAGATGGGGAAAGCCTCAGCCAGAAAAGATGGAGAAAAGACCGCTGGTGAATGAGGGCCTCGCTGGAAGACAAATCCACCTGCGAGTTGGCGCCCTCTGGTGTCCAATCTTGAGGCTCAAGGTCAGTTTTCCTAGGAAGCAGGACAGTCAGGACAGAAGGGGCCAGCTCCCTGATCTTCCATACTTTGACATTAATTTTGAGCCCAGGCCCAAGTAGCTGAGCTCTTGCCCGTAGACCACCCTCCCTGCCCGGGGCCTGGAGGCTGGGCCGTCAGGACGTACAATATTATACTTTTTTGGAAGTTGAACACTTCTAGTTTCCTTATTTTGTATAAAGAAGAAACAAATAAAGTATGTTTTTGTGTTTACTGTTTATTTATTGTACTCTAGTTATCTGGTACTGGACATTTTTATATTTTTAAGAGGAGGGTGGGGCGGAGTGGGAGAAGGGAGCCAGAAGAGGTTTACCTAAAAAAAAATAAAAATAAAAACACAAACACAAAAATATCAACTTTTTTTAAAAAGAAAGATTAATAAAAAAATTCTTTTTTCCCTCAGCTCTGTGTGGTCTTCTTTTCCATCCTAGTATCTAGAGAGTCAGAGCAAGTTAAACTATTATTTCATTTCTTGTTTTTTTTCTTTCCGACATCAAAACAACGTGATGGGTACAAAGACCCTTCCTCCATCCATTAGGGGTTTTTGCTTTGGTGTAGTTTTTGCTTCCTTTTGGGTGGTTTCTTTTTTAATTTTTTCAAATTTTGAGACAAGGGACTGAAGAGATGGCTCAGCAGTTAAGAGCACTGACTGCTCTTGCAGAGGACTTGGGTTCAATTCCTAGCACCTACATGGTGGATAACAACCATCTGTAACTCCAGTTCCAGGAAATCCAACACCCTCTTCTGACCTCTGAGGGCATTGCAAGACATAGGTACTCTTACATATATACACTCATATGCACGAAATAAAAATAAGTAAATTTTTTTTATTATTTTTATTTTATGTGTATGCATGTATTGCCTGTGTGAAGGTAAGTGCACCCATATCATGCAATGCCCATGGAAGACAGAAGAGGCTGTTGGATCCCCTGGAACTGGAGTTATGGACAGTTGTTAGCTGCCATGTGGATGCTGGGATTCAAACCCGGGTCCTCTGCAAGAACAACCAGTGTTCTTAATTGCTGAACCATCTCTCCAGCCCGTAAAACATTTTTTTTTAAAAATGATAAATTTTAGCTGGGTATGGTGGTGCACACCTTTAATCCCAGCACTTGGGAGGCAGAGGCAGGAGGATCTCTGTGAGTTCAAGGCCAGCCTGGTCTACATAGTGAGTTCCAGGACAGCTGGGGCTACAGGGAGACCCTGTCTCAGAAAGACCAAAAATAAATAAATAAATAAATAAATAAATAAATAAATAAATAAATAAAATAAATTTCGAGACAAGATCTTATGTGAGACTCCAGCCCTGGTTAGCCTGAACCTTGATATGTGGAACAGGGTGGCCTCAGACTCAGAAATTGGCCTGCCTCTGCCTCCCAAGTGCTGGGATTAAAACTGTGCTTAAATGTGTGTGTGTGTGTGTGTGTACGTGCATATACCATGATGTGCACATGGAGCTTAAAGGGCATCTTGCAGGAGTCAGTTCTCTCTTTCTGCCATGTGGGTCCCAGGGATCGAACTTAGGTCATCAGAGGCTTGGCAGCAAGCACCTCTGCTGGATGAGCCATCTTGTCAGTCCTGTTACAGAAGTTTCTATTCACCAGTTAGAGGATGTTCTCCTGCTTTCATGTTGATCTAACACAAGTCAGCCAGAGACTTAATAGGCCTTCAGAATGACTGAGGAATGAACTGATGTGTGCTTTATCTGCCTTTACTATATCAAAAGAAGCCCAGCCCAACATGATGGTGCATGCCTGTCACCTCAGCATTTGGGAGGCAGAGGCAGGAGGACTGCTAGTCAAGGACAGCCTGGGCTATGTAGTGCGACCTTGTCTCAGAGAAGGGGGGTGGGGAGAGACTGAAAACAGAAGAGGCAAAGGGTGCAGGCCATGTGAGCAGCAGGCAGCTGTTATCTGCAAGGCTGTGTTAGAGCAGAAGGGTCCTGGGGTGGGCCAGGTGCTCTCCAACCCTCTTGTGCTTTGTCTTTAAGAAAAGGCAAAGCATGCTGGACTGTGGTGGTGTATGCCTTTAACCCCAGTACTCAGGAGGCAGAGGCAGGTGGATCTCTGTGAGTTCAAGGCCAGCCTGGTCTACATAGTGAGTTCCAGGACAGCTGGGGCTACAGGGAGACCTTGTCTCAAAAAGACCAAAAAAAGAAAAAAAGAAAAGGCAAAGCAGAGAAGCCCAGATGTGTTTTTATTGTTGCTTTGGTTTTTGAGACAGGGTCTTGCTGATGCCCCACCACAACTGGTTTATGCAGTGCTAGGGATCGAACCCAGGACTCTGTGCATGCTGGACTACAGCCCCAGCCCCCACACGTAATTTATGAGACCTGAGGCCACTGATTAAAAACAAACCGCTCTTCCCTTCAGGCCTCCATGTCCTTACATGTAGAAATGGAGGTTGGAGGGACTGCTCCCTACACTCCCTTCCACCTTAGGCATGATAGGATTAGAAAGGCAGAACCAGATACAAATGAAAGCCAGTATCCTGTCTTTGGTCCCTTGTCACCCAAGCTCAGGGTAGGAGAGCTGGCGATAGCTGGAGGAGACAGGAGGGGGTAGGTAGGATGAACTGCCTGGAACAGGCACATTGCAGCTGTCCTGCGCCAGACCCTCACAAGATTCCTGCAAGGTGGCCTGGCCTTCCTTACTGCACTGTGGTCTTCACCCGGCAAATGCTATTTGTCCATTTTTGAGAAATCTCGGATTAACAAAAGGCAGGAAATCCCATAACCCCCGAATGTGAGGCACTGTGGTGAGGTGCGTCTTCAGTTCTTTTGTTGTTGCTTTTCTTTGTTTTGATTTTTTAAGACGCAGTCTCACTATATAGCCCTGGCTGACCTGGAAGTTACTATGTAGGCTAGGTGCTCAAACTCAAAAAGCCCCATCTCCTCCTGTCTCCAGAGCATGTTGGGATTAAAGCATGTGCTACCATGCCGGGCCTGGACTGCACTTTCTTGCAGCCTGTTTTTCCTGTTATTTTGAAACCCAAGACTGTACTCTGTGCACACCATGGGGTCACCTGCTCTTGGCTCCCTCAGATCATTTTCCAGATTCACAAGTAGATTGTGGACAGAGGCAGGTCAGGCTCTGTCATCACTAGGAGACGTTCCTTGAATTGGATGAGCCATCCTTGTTTTATTTTTTTGTTCTGTTTTGATTTAAAGCAAGTCTATTGTGAATGTGTGGGTTGGTCTTGCTTCCACTGCGTTTGCCGGCACAGGAATAAACACCCTGGCAGTGACAGCTCCACACTTGTATTGGAAGGTGTTATTTGCCCCGTCAGGATGTTGGCAGAGGTCGAAGGACTAGCCCAAGGTCACACAGCTAGGGAGTGGCAGAGGCAGGACTCAGTGCACCCATATGTCAGGCTCTTTCTGTTCCTCTGGGGTGTTCTGGCTATGGCAGATTCTAGAGTGCTGGGGGTAATTTTTAAGTTAGGCCTCCAGCTCTACTTTCTGGGCAAGTGTGAATTTTGGAGGAAGGCTTGTTTAGAACATCCACCAAGGACACAGGGGACAGAAAGCTGGAGGTAGAAAGGACTCGCCCCTTGCTTCCCTGCAAACAGGGCAACAGAGGCACCAGGGAAGGGGAAGGGAGGGGAGAAGGAGAAGAGGAAAAGAAGCCGGGGGAAGTGAGGCAGACAGCAGGGAAGAGGCAGAAAGAAAATGGAGGGAGAGTGGGGAGGTAATGAGAGGAGAGACAAATGTTACAGAAAACTACGCCCAAGCCCATAGTGTCCAAGACCACAGCCACTGTCTAGATGGGAAACTTGAGCTCAGAGGTGTCAGGGAGCTCCAACCATGGGGGACAGAAGAGCTCATATTGGGGCCACCCCCATTCTTTCTTCTAGGCAGATACATGTGCAGACATGCAGACACACACCACAGACATGTATGGGGTCATGCTTATACACATCTTCCCTTGCAAATATCAGGGCACAAACAGAAGCACCATGCAGATAGGTGTTCATGGACACATGGGTACACATACCAGCTCCATGGGCACACACCTGCATATAAACACAGACAGGATGTACACGTGAAGATGAGTGTATGACAGTATACATTGCCTCTGAACACAGACACACCACATGTACCATGCACACACCTTGCCTACACTGTGTCTAACCCCCATGGACATACACATACACACACACACACACACACACACAGTGTCCTAGCAAGTGGGTACACACACCCACTCAGAGGCTATGCCTGCCTCTCCAAAGCCTATAAGCTCAGCTCAAGAAAACAGGAGAGAGGGGCCTACCCTTGGTTGGGGGAGGCACTAAATATCCTCGTAGTCCACCAAGGTCTCAGAGGGGTTCCAGAAGCCTCCTCAAGGAAGGCACTGACTTCTAGAGGCACAGTCAGTACTGGTCTAAATTCCCCTGCCTTTCCCTTTCATGAGTGAGAAAGAACAGGCAGAAGGGGGTGGATGGGACAGAACAGAAGAGAAGCTCCTGAGCTCCCAACGCTATCCAGCTTGAGGAGCCAGAGGCCAGTCACTGAGTCACCTTTCTGAGCCTTGGGTTGCTCCACTGTGAAATGGGCTCTCCAAGATTTCATCCAGGAAGGGTGGTGCAGATTGTAGAGTAAGATACAGGGAATCTGGTCCTTGTTCAGTCCCCATTCCCAACACACACACACACACACACACACACACACACACACACCAGCAAGCTTGAAGAGAGGCAAGAATTCTTGAGAAAGCCTGACTTGGTCCAAATCCACCCCTAATGCTATGAGCTCATTTTAGCTTTCCAGGTATCTTTGGGGCCAAGGGCACAGGTAGGAGAAACTCCATCCTCACCTGCCCTAGCATAGTGCCCTGCAGGTGCTGGGTAAGGACCAAGAACACTCAGGGGAGCAGAGTCTATGGAAGGCTGGATGAGAATGGGGGTGGGGGAGACTGGAAAGGGATATTTGTGCCCTAGAATCCACAACCATTTTCTCAAACTAGGACACTTACTAAAAATGAGTGTGTCCTGGTTCTTAGCACCCATAACTAAAGCGAAGTACAAAAGGCCTCACATTTACCAATTCCCCTAGAGATTCCTATGCCTTCCCAAGTTTGTGGGACCAGTGTGCAACAGGGCTTTACTTGCCTTAGCCAGAGTTTCCCTCAAACTTCAACCTGCTTCTAGACAGGGACCAACATTTCCACTTTGCAGAAGAGGAGCCCACCCAGGCCTGCCAGGTGCATAGGGCTGTTTGGGGCCACAAATCAAAGATTTGAGAGCCTATGTTGTTCCTGAGCCTGAGACAGAGCCCATCATAGCTACCTAAAGACTACATTGGAGGGTACACATGTGGAGGGTGGGATGAGGGAGGATGGATGATGGATGATGGATGATGGATGATGGAAGGATAGATAGAGAGATAGATGGACAGAGGGATAGAAGAATGGATAATAAGGGCAATGGATTGATGGATGGATGCACAGACAGAAGGCAAGATTGATGGGTGGATGATAGATGGATGAATGGATGTATGGATGGGTGGATGTACAGAGGGAAGGCCAGATGGATGTATGATAGATGGATGAATGGACAAGGAAGGACAGATGAATGGATGGACAGATGGATGGATGAATGGATAGATGGATGGAAGGATGGATGATGTGTGCACAGATAATGGAGGGATTGAGGGATAGAGGAATGGATAGATGGATGGACAAACAAATAAACTGATGGATATAGATAGGTAGATAGGGAGAATTCAGCTGCCGTAAAAATGGATCTTTAGCTAGACATGGTGACACATGCCTATAATTCCAACTACTTGTACCTATAATTTCAGCTACTTGGGAAGCTCAGGCAGGAGGATTAAAAGTTCAAGGCCAACCTGGGTAACTTAACAAGATTTTTCAAAAGTGAAATGCCAAGCTGTAGCTCACTGGTAGAGCCCTTGCCCAGCACATGCAAGGGTCTGGGTTCAATCCCCTTGCACCACAGAAGGGGAAGGGTACAGAGTCTTAAAGAGTTTCTAAGTCATAGAGATATGTTTAGTTTGTTTAAAGTCCACTCCAGGGATCAACAATACTAGAGGGACAACAGACATAATAAGAGTTGCCATGGTCAAGGGACACCAGGACATCCCTTTTTACCCTCCCTTTCTTCCACTCCCCCCTGCCATCCTCTTTCCTTTCCCCTCCATTAACATATCTGTATTTATTATCATTCTAAAAAAAAATTTTAGGGGATGGAGAGTTGGCACAGTGGTTAAGAGCATTACCTGCTCTTACAGAGGACCTGGGTTCAATTTCTAGCACCTACCTGATGGCTAACAACTGTCTGTAACTCCAGTTCCAGAGGAATCTGATACTCTCTTCTGATCTCCATGGGCACTGCATGACACAGGTGCACTTACATACATGCAGGCAATACACTCATGCACACAAAATAAAAATAATAATAAAGAATTTCAAAGAATTTTTAAAGGGGAGCTGGAGAGAAGGCTCAGTGGCGAGAGTGCTTGCTGCTCTTGCAGAGGACCCAAGTGCAGCTCCAGCACTCGTTTATTTGGGTGGCTCACAACCACCTGTAATTCCAGCTGCAGGGGACCCAACAACATCTTCTGACCTCATGAGCTCCTGCACACAGGTGATATACACACACAAACACATAAATAAAAATAAATCTTTAAGAAAAATGGTGGTGCATGCCTTTAATCCCAGCACTCAAGAAGCAGAGGCAGGTGGATCTCTGTGAGTTTGAGGCCAGCCTGGTCTCCATAGTGAATTCAGGCCAACTGTGGCTACAGGGAGACCCTGTCTCAAAAAAGGCAAAAAGAAAAAGGAAAAATATTTTTTAAAATGGTCCAAGATGTGCAGGTAAAAGAGGAAGAGCTCTGGTTGTGTCCTCTAGCTACGGAAAAGAGGATGTCCCCCATTGTCCCTAGAAATCTTCACATCATGGATAGTTGAATTCCAACCAATGCTGGACAGTTAAGCCACAGGGGTTCCCACCCCACATGCATGTGCTCCTGCTGTCCCTGCCCACCCCTCTTCTGCCCCACAGAGCTCGAGGCTGACCCTGCACTCAGGACTAATATTTAAAATGCAGAATGGCTGTGGAGGCCCCTGCTCTCGAGCCTTGTCGTGCAGTAAAAAGATATAAACAGAATAAATTCCCTCTCCGGCTCCGATGATGAGAATACCCACCTCCTGACTGGAATTTTAAGTTCTGCCTCCTTCCCTGAGCCTCATGTAGCTGATTTATGGAAACCTGGGCTCTTCTCTGCATATTTCCTCTGTTCAGCCAAGTGGCCAGGTTTACCCTTCCTATGCCATTAGCGTTATTAACACCTGGGCAGCCGATCACAGCAAATGGGCCATTTCCATGATGAACAGAAAGCTAGTCTCCCGAGCTATGGCCCCGCCAACCTTAAGTTCATGCTGGGAATCAGGTCTGTCTCCATCTTCCCATACCCCAGTACCTGCTGATGGGATCAAGGGGACTTTGGGGAGACATCCCTCACCCCAGCAGGTACCCACAGCTTCCTGATAAGCACACAGAAAGTGTCAACCCAGCTCTTATTATTTTGTAAATTATACCTATTTCTTTTGTGTGTGAGTGTGTATGTGTAGGTATGCAAATACCATGATGGAAGAATGGCAGTCAGAGGGATCAGTTCTCTCCTTCCTCTACGCAGGTATCAAACACAGGTCGTCAAGCTTGGTGGCAAGTGTCTTTACCCACTGAGCCATTCTAGCCACCCTCCTCTTTTTTTAATATTTTATTACTTTTATTTTATGTGTATGTAGGTATTTCTGCATGTAGGTAAGTGCACCCGTGTCGTGCAATGCCCGCAGAAGACAGAAGAGGCTGTCGGATCCCCTGGAACTGGAGTTACGAACAGTTGTTAGCTGCCATGTGGGTGCTGGGATTTGAACCCCGGTCTTCTGCAAGAATAGTCAGTGTTCTTAACCGCTGAGCCATCTCTCCAGCCTGACCCTCCTTTTTTTTAATGCTTCAAAGAATGTTCCACTGAGGACCATTTGATGCCCCCACTGGCAAGAGTAGAAACAGAGACTGAGGAAGGCCTAAAGTCTTATGGAGACTTTACAGCAACCTTGGGTCAGAAATCAGATCTGTCACCCTCTTGCTGCTCAAAGAGTAGATGGTGGACTGGGGGAGCTAAAACAGCAGAGGGGTTGGTTAGACTTTCAGCACTGTGGCCCCAGAATGTCAGAATCACAGTCTACACACCTGTCAGACTGTGTGCTCTTCCAGTGTTTGAAATGTTGGCTCAGACATCACATCCAAATTCTGCATCCAAAAGCTGCGGTAAATTCTCTTAGCTCAGAAATAGCTGAGAATCCAGGCTAGGGGCATGGCTCAGTTGGTAGAGGGTTTGCCCAGCATCCCCAAAGCCCTGGGTTCCACTTGGTATTACAGAATCAAGTATGGTGGTACATACCTGTTATCCCAGCACTCTGAAAACTGAGGCAGGAAGATTGTCCCTAGTTTGAAGCCGTCCTGGCCTACATAGGGAGGTGGAAGCAGGAGGTTCAGGGGTTCAAGGTCATCCTCAGCTACATTGCAAGTTTGAGGTCAACCTGGAATGGAGTGTGTGAAACCCTATCTTAAGGAAGGAAGGGAGGGAGGGAGGGAGGGAGGGGAGAGGAATAAAAAGAAAGAATAAAGTTGAAAGAAAGCAAGCAAGAAAAAAAAAAGTAAAGAAGAAAAAAGAAAAGAACTGGGTCACTCAGTCTGCAAGTCACACTTGGCTGAGAGGGCAGAAAGCTTACCTGGCATGTGCAAGGCCCTGGGTTCCATCCCCAGCACCACATACAGGACATGAAGTCATGTGTCTGTAATCCCAGCACTCTGGAGGTGGAGGCAGGAAGATCAGAAGTTCAAGGTCTTTCTTGGCTACATAGAGAGTTGGAGGCTAGCCTGGGCTACACAAGACCCCATCTCAAAAACAGGCAAGCAAACAAAAACCCTTCTTGTGTACTCTGACCAGATGAAGACCGAGTGAGGCAGCCGCCGCATTCCACCTCTGTTCAATTTTCCCTGGTGACACCCAAGTCTGCACTGGTGCTGCATCCCCTCTCTTCTGAGCCTCATCTTGGCCAGCTGACAAAGGATCACAGTAATATCTGACCTCTGTCATTGCCAGGGTTAAATAAGGTCATGTATGTTACCGTCTACTCATGGCTCCTTCAGGAAGGGAACTACTGAGAAAGATAATCAGGACGAGACGATGACAATGATTCAATAGTAACAAAAGTCCTCATTTGTTGGATGGTATTTACTGACCTGTTCAATTTTCTTCCTTGAAAAAATGCTCTGAATATTTTTTAAAAACAAGGACTAGCCAGGCATGATGGTGCACACCTGTAATTCCAGCACTTGGGAAGCTGAGGTACAAGGATTGCTGCCAGTTTGAGGCCAGCCTGGGCTACAGAGTGAAACCCTGTCTCAAAAAGACAATTCTTTACATCCAAGGATATGGCTCAGAGGCCAAGTCCTTGCTTGGCAATGCACAAAGGCCCTGGGTTCAATCCTAGCTCTGTAGATAAATAGATGATAGAGAGATAGATAGATGATAGATAGATAGATGATAGATAGACAGACAGACAGACAGACAGACAGATAGATAGATAGATAGATAGATGATAGATAGATGATAGATAGACAGACAGACAGACAGACAGATAGATAGATAGATAGATGATAGATAGATAGATAGATGATAGATAGAATGATAGATAGATAGATAGATAGATAGATAGATAGATAGATAGATAGATAGATAGATAGATAGATAGATAGCAATTTTATTACCTTCAATGACCTAAAGTCCACTGAGACCCAGCATGTACTGTGCCTCACAGCATCCCAGGCTCTGGGTCCACACTAGAGTGGGTGTCAGCACCTGCTTCCATCTGCAGATGTCCCAGGAGATGTTTGCTTTACACGACATTTTGGGTCTTTAACAGCAAAAATCAGTGTCACCCTGTGAGGCCTCCACACTGGTGTTTGCTCAAAACCAGCTCCTGCAGGTGGGACCTGTTCTGCCTGGTCAGAGGGCCTGGCCCCAGGATGAAGTCACCCTTCTCATTCTCTTTCTGCCCTTTTGGCTGTTTGAGTAGAGCCCTGTTTATGTCCCCAGTGTTCCCCATGCCTGCTTATCCAGAGGGCTCAGCTTGGGAACTTGGCCAGCTAGTTACAAAGCAGCAGCAGTGTTCTGGCTCTCCCTGTATCTAACTCCGCAGTTACCTGGATCCGGGAACGTCTGGAGTGGAGACAGTGCCTCCTTTCCAAAGGTGTTGGAGACGTGAAGAAAATTATGAAGGACACTATGGCTGCTACTTAGAGTGCTGCTGCTAAAATTCCTTCCCTGGGGGAGACGCAAACATCTGCCCCTCATCCCTTGATCCCAACAACAATCCCAGGTATGATTCCACCAAAGTTTACCCTGGGGAGCCGGTGGGTTT
This sequence comes from Nannospalax galili, assembly GCF_000622305.1. Taxonomy (NCBI): domain Eukaryota; kingdom Metazoa; phylum Chordata; class Mammalia; order Rodentia; family Spalacidae; genus Nannospalax; species Nannospalax galili. Next base: position 4,087,669 of record NW_008350324.1, read on the forward strand.
ATTGGACTTACAAAGCAGTAGGTGAGGGGTCGGGTCGCTTACTGGAGTGTGGGTGCTCCCCCTCAAGGCCTCACCCAAGGTCTTCACCCAGCATGGATGATGGCTTCCCATAGCTATGTAAATGGAGCCCCATCCCCTTAGTCTTCCATGGTCTCTAGCCCTTCCCCCAGAAGCCCTTCCCCATGTGCCCACGCCCAGTTGTGGGGAGAGGCTGGATGCTCAGGTGAGGGTCCTATAATGTCCCCCACCCCTCCTTCTAAGTGGGGGCATCAATGGCAAGCCTAGCTATGATGATCTTTTGCAAGTGGGCAGCTGCTGAACTCAGAAAGATGGCATCTGTCTGGCTTGGAGGATAGTCCTGTATAACAGGCAGCCAGCCCTGGGGGACAGTGTGGCTCAGGAATAACATTTCAGGAGTGTGTCTGCGCAGAGAGAGCTGGGCTCTAAATGGTTCACTTCAGGTGACCATAGACCTCCTTGTGCTGACCACACAGCTCCATGGCATTTTCAACTGGGCACTAGCTTTGACACTGTTGTGCTGTGTTGTATATGTCTAGGTCGCTCACCCTCTCTGGGCCACAGCTTTCTCATCTGAAAATAAAACCAGAAACCCAGGAAACCTCTATCAGGCCCCCTGAAACATCTTTTCACTCGCCCACCGTTGCTCATTCACTTGTTCACTCGCTCAGCAGAGATCTGCCAACAGTCTCACTTGCAGAGAGCTGCAGTTACAGATGCAGGTAAATTTGGTCTCACTGAACTGCTGTTCTGTTCAGATGAACAGAGAGTAACCATGGGAACTAAGGGACAACAACTGCAAGCAGTAGCGGGAAAAGGATATGCTGGGTATGGCACACTCGGTGTAATTCCAGAATTAGGGAAGCTGGGACAGGAGGGTGTGAGCTACACAGTGGGACCTGAGAGAGACAGAGACAGAGAGACAGAGAGACACACAGAGGGAGACAGACAGAGAGAGAGACAGAGATGGAGAGACAGACAGAGAGAGACAGAGACACACACAGAGGGAGACAGACAGAGAGAGAGAGACAGAGACAGACAGACAGAGAGAGACAGAGAGACACCAGAGGGAGACAGACAGAGAGAGACAGAGACAGAGAGACAGACAGACAGACAGACAGAGAGACAGAGAGACACACAGAGGGAGACAGAGAGAAAGACAGAGACAGAGAGACACCAGAGGGAGACAGACAGAGAGAGACAGAGACAGAGACAGAGAGACAGACAGACAGACAGACAGAGATACAGAGAGACACACAGAGGGAGACAGAGAGAAAGACAGAGACAGAGAGAGACCGTGAGATACACAGAGGGAGACAGACAGAGAGAGACAGAGAGACACACAGAGGGAGAGAGACAGAGAGACAGACAGAGAGACAGACAGAGAGAAAGACAGAGAGATACACAAAGGGAGACAGAAAGAGAGAAACAGAGACAGAGAGACAGAGACAGAGAAGAGAGAGAGAGAAACAGAGACAGAGAAGAGAGAAAGAGAGAGAGAGAGAGAGAGACTAAGTATTGGGAGGGTGCTGCCCCTCACTGACCTACAGGTACTGGCCAAGGGTGCCACAAAAACTCAACAATCAAGATAAATTCATTTAAATTTATTAAGATTTTTTATTTTGTGTATGAGTGTTTTACCTGCATGTATGTAAGTGCACCCATGCAGGCAATGCCCAGGGAGGCCAGAGAACATGTTGGATCCCCTGGAACTGGAGTTATGGACAATTGCCGTGGGTGCTGAGAACTAAACCTACCTCTGGAAGAGCAGCCAGTAGTCTTAACCACTGAGCCATCTCTCCAGCCCCTGACACAAATTAATTTTAAAATATTATTTTTGAGATATAAAACTGAATGCAAAGCCAGGTGTGATGGCACACCCCTTTAATCACAGCACTCAGGAGGGAGGCAGAGGCAGGCCAGTCTCTGTGAGTTCAGGGCAGCCTGGTCTACAGAGTGAATTCCAGGCCAGCTGGGGCTACAGGGAGACCCTGTCTCAAAAAGACCCCACTCCCCCCAAAAAAACAAAAAAAATGCAAAGTAACCCATAATGAACAAACTAACAGTTTGTTTTATTGGGTTTTTTATTTTGTTTTGTTTTTTAAGACAGGGTCTCACTATATAGCCCTAGTTGGCCTGGAACTCCTAGAGATCCTCCTGCCTCTGCCTCCTAAGTGCTGGGATTAAAGCTGTGCACAGCCATGCCGGTATTATTGGGGGTTTTCTTGTTTTATTTTGTTTTGTTTTATGGGGTTTTTTAAATTTTTTTGGTCTTTTTTTGAGACAGGGTCTCCCTGTAGCCCCGGCTGGCCTGAAACTCACTATGTAGACCAGGCTGACCTTGAACACAGAGATCCACGTGTCTCTGCCTCCCAAGTGCTGGGACTAAAGACGTATGCCACCAAGCCCGGTATTATTGTTTTTTAAAGATCTGTTTTATTTACTTATGGGTATGTGTGTCCGTGTGTGCACAGTGCATGTGAGTGCAGTGCCTGTGGAGGCCAGAAGCAGGTGCCAGACTCCCTCGCCCTAGAGTTGCAGGTGATTGTGACCTGCCTGAAGTAGGTGCTGGGAACTGAACCCCAGTCCTCTGCAGGAGCAGCCAGTGCTCTAAACCCCTGAGCCACTTCTTCAATCCCTCTAACACTATTTTAAATACAGGCAGATCTGCAGGGTCTTGGGTGGGGTGAGGTGCAAGGAGAGTCCCACTGACTACACGGAGCCCCAGCCTGTACTTTTCATTCATTTTTGTATTTGTTTCATTTTAAACATATGTCCTGCCCTGTGTGGTAGTGCACGCCTTTAATACCAGCACTCAGGAGGCAGAGGCATGCGGATCTTTGTGAGTTCAAGGCAGGCCTGGTCTATAAAGTGAGTTCCAGGCCAGCTATGGCTATAGGGAGACCCTATCTTAAAAAGACAAAAACAAACAAACAAAAAAACCGCATTTCCTTTCGGTGTTTGGGGTCCTTGTATTTTACTGCAGAAAAAGTGTTTTTTTGTCTCCCTCGACCCAGACCTGAAAGCTGCAGGCCAGAAGGACCCCCAGGGGAGACAGGGGAGCCAGCACCTAAATGAGAGAAATCTGATTTTGCTAGGATCTGTGGGAAGAGTGTGTCTAACAGAGGAAACGGCAGAAAGGGTGGTCCTGAGGCATGAGGTTGTTTGGTCGCTGTAGGAAGAGAAAGCATTGGGGGATAGACTGTAATTCTGGATGTCTAAGGGGAGGGAAGGAGAAAAGACTGTAGCCACAGAGGCTGATCCACAGAGGCTGATGGCACATACCTTACAGGTCAAGGTCAGGGGCTGCCTGTACCCCAAGTGCAGCCAGGGTCTGGGAGGGGTATGCACAGACCTTCTGCGAGTTTAAAATTCTTCTGACTGCCAGGTGGCAAGCAGACCAGAGTGCTGGCAGCATGGGTGGGGGGACAAGTCACCCAGACATGAGACACACTACTGCAGGAAGCCTTCGAGACGTTGTTGTCCATTTTGCAGAAGACAGAACGGAGGCTCTGAGGGGTTCAACCACCCATTCAGGGGTCCAAAAGAAGTAGAGGTAGAATTTGAACCCAGGTCTTATAACACCCAGTCTAGGCTGTCTTCTGGGTACCTCAGCATCTTAGAAGAGATGACCTAACCATGTGACCTCAGGACAGCCTCAGTTTCCCTCCTGTGGAAGATGGGACCAATTATTAAGTCCGCCTCCAGGGGCTGGGGAGTCAAGGGATTATGCCAGGCCCAGAGAGCACCCACTCACTTTTACCCTCTGAGGGAAAAAGAGACCCACTCGCGTGTCACTCCCCTCTCGGCCCTTGCTCTTCTAAAAGGAGCAGCTCGGCTATTTGTTCTTCAAACATTGATTTTATTCTTAGATCTTTTTGGTAGGGGAAAGGTTGGTGACGGTAATCAGTTTTGGGACTTAAGATAAAAAATCACAGGAAAGGGTCGGCTTGACTCTCTATAATTAATGGGGCGGCTTGTAATAGGATTCTCCTGCCCATGGCGTTCCCAGGAAACACCTTTTTACATAAGATATTGCCCACACCGGAGTGGCAGTGGGGTGATTTATGGGGTTCCTTGCTCCAGAAAGCCTCTCCTGGGGTTCCCAGCCAGTGGAATTTATCAGGGAGTTTGGAAGGCAGGTACATAGCCTGCCCGTGACATTTTTGGTGGAGTTTAAACAGCACAAACACTAGGGAAAGGAGAGGCCGATGAGACAGGAGAGAAGGGTCTGCTTAGACCACAGGGCCAGGGGTGGAGAGTCCTGGATGTAATTTATAGAGGGAAGGCTTGAGGCAGAAGGAAGGGAGGAGAGAGAGAGAGAGAGAGAGAGAGAGAGAGAGAGAGAGATACATACCAAGTTTAAGACTAGCCTGGATTACGTGAAGCTCTGCCTCAAAAGAAGAAGGAGGGGAATGAGAAGTAGCAGGAGCAAAGGGAGAAGAGGAAGAGGAGGAGGAAGAGGAGGACAGATAAACAAGGAGGCTACACAGGTGGGGTGTAGACCACAAATGGCCACAGACAGGGTGACCCACACCCAGACAGGGCTTCCTGGGGCTACCTGTTACTTTATATCCCTGTGTGGCCTGTGTCCACAGCCCAGGCATCCCTAGACACAGAGGCTCCTGTGCACAGTGCCCTGGAGGGGGTACAACTGTGCACTCTATGAAGCCAACCCCTCTGTAAGTCAGGCGCTCAGTTCACAGCCCTGCTCTGAGTCCAGGTGGCAGCATACTATTTCCACCCAGAGGTAAAGTTTACTCAAGATGAACAGGGAGCCCCCCCCCCCGCCACCGCCAAGCCAGGCACAGGGCTGAGGGAGGCAGGCAGGGGCTGTGGATTTGGCTAAGTTGTAAAGTGCTTGCCTGGAATGTATAAGGCCCTGGGATTGATCACCAGTATTTTTAAAAAAACCTTTTCTCCTTATCCATGACTCATATTGATATAGTTTATCACCTGAACAGTCTGATGTTGGACTCCTTACACACTCCAACATAACAGAGTAGCCCACGTTGTTTCTCTAACTCACTCTCTGTCCTCCTTTTCTTTAAAGTACATGTCAGTGTCTGACACATTGTATCTGTGTGTGTGAGTGAGGTTTCTCATGTGTGTAGGTGCGTGCGTGAGTCCATGCGTGCGTGTGCGTATGTAAAGAAAGCATAGTTTAACTTCAGGTGTTGTCCCTCAGGACACATCCAGTCTGGGAGGTCCAAGCAGCTGCCACTCTGACCCTGCCATGCTGTAAGGCAACAACAGCCCCCTTGCCAGCCGAAACCTGGAGATGAGACCAGGGGATCTGGATACAGCTAGATGCTGGTGGCCAAAGAGGAGCTGCACACAGCCTCAGCGAGGCCAGCTTGGTGTATCTCAGAGGCACACATACCCTGTAGACCCTCTGCAGTGGCCCTGTGCAGCCTGGGGCAGATGCTCTCTGGCCCCAGTCCCCTCCTTGCACTTCCAACAGAGAGCCTAAGACAACAGAGGCAGAATGAGTAAGCATCTGCCTGCTGAACCTCCTGCCAAGTCAAGTCTTAACAGCGCTGCCCCTGACTCTTATCCACTGACTCTCCCCTCTCAGCCCCTCCCTGCTCTCAAATGCCTTGGGTGTCAAACAGAGGGTCTAAGCTGAACTCACGGACACATGTTATTCCTACATGTCAACAGCCCTCTGGATTTCTTATCTATAGCTCCAGAGACCTGGCAAAGAGCAAACAGCAGCTGACAGATCTCCCAGGAGGACGAGCACTGGATCAAGGCGGAGGCAGGGCCTCCTGGGATCCCCAGCACCTGGACCCAAAGCAGGCTTTGCCATTCACACACAGGGACAGCCATGAGGGATGAACATTCATGGCTCAGGCAACCTGGCAAGACCAGGGAGGTTGTGTATGAGTCAGAGGTACAGAGGTCAAGGCCAGTCGGGGCACAGCCTGAGCAAAGGGCAGGAGGGGCGGAGCAGAGACATCCTGTGTGTAAGCTGTGTGACCCAGACTGAGTAGCCCAACTGCTCTGTACCCCTGTCTCCTCACTTGGAACATATGGGCAGCAATTGTCATTATGAGATAAAAATGGAGGATTGTCTAAAGCCCACATCATGACATAGGCGCTTAGTATTGACTAGCGCCTGACACTTCACCTTGGATAAGAAGTACCCTGGAGAGAGAATGATCCGCCACCACAAGGCTACACCCAGCAGGACCACAGTCCTGATCTCTTGCCAGACTGTTACAGCCAAGAACACTGAGGTTACAAAAGGGAGGGAGGTCTGTCAAGATTCCTGGACTAGTAAGAGCAGAGCCTGACTCCAGCTCCAGGGCTCATACCATTATGGTCTATATCCTGGTAGGCTCACAAGGTTTGGTTCTAAGGAAACAGGGCTGCGTTCCCTGTTGTCTGGTACGGAGTCCTTAGCAACTGAGACGCATGATTGGGGTTCAAGAGCAAATAGGATGCAGGCAGTCGTGATTTCTGCTCTCAAATACTGCTTTTGAAGAGGGAAGCAACCTCTGGCCAAAGAGAGGAGGTGAGTCATGTTACATGCGCCTCCTATATCCCTCAAGTGCAGCTGGAGGCCCAGAGAGGGAAAGGTTTTTATCTAGGGTTACACAGCACACAGGACAGGGAGCTGGTCCCACCCTAAGCTATGATGGCCACTCTGAGCTCTATCTCCTGGCAGGGCTGTGAGGGGGCCAGAAGAGGCTCCCCATACCAAGACACACTGTGTTCTAGCCTCTTCTGGGATCTCAGGACCCCCAGCTTAGGTAAGAGCCAAGGAGAAGCCCAGGATTGTACAGACAGATCTTCTGCCCTGAGCCTCCTTCCCATAGGAGACCCTCTTCTGCCCCCTTGTGGCTGCAAAGGAGCCAACTTTCCACTTACATCCTAAGCTGTTTCCTAGACCCTTCCCTGTGACTCAGAAGTGTGACTGGACCCACTTGGGGGTTTCCTACCCCCTTTCCCCCAAGCCTCCCACCCAGCTCCCACACTGACAATCAGGACCAAATCATGTAGAGTGACATTAAGAAACAAAGATTGTGCCTGACTGGGTCACATCCCAGATGTGTGACCTTCATGAGTCACCTGCCCCACCATACACTTCACCCCTCCACTCTGTGAAACAAGAGTTATCAGAGGCATTAATGGCACTTAAGCATGTGACAAGGGCTGGTCTCTCACCCAGGCCTGAGAAGTGATGGCTGGTCCCCCTCCTTGGTGACCTGGGCAGGCTAAGCTGGTTCCATAGGTAAATGAGGCCCTGTTAGGAGTTGGCTGTGGCTAGCTTCCATCACAGACATGCTGTCGTGGCTTGACACAAATACCCACAGTGTAACTTGGAGTTACTTTGTCTCAGAACCAGCCTTAAGATCATTGTGGGCCTCCTGTGAGCTCATAGGGTAGAAATAGAATCTGGGGGAGACACAGACTCAGCTTGGGAATGTTTATTCACTGGACTGTAGCGAGCTACCAGGAGAAATCCAGGAGAGCTTCCTGGGGGAGGAAGACAGGGTAACTTGAAACAGAGCACTTTGGCTGACCATAAGAGTGTCCAGGAGAGTCTCGGGGCTCTCTGGGAGCCCTCAGCTATGACCCAGCTGAGTTTTCAGCTCCTGAAGTTGTTGGCTGTTTATGTTGTTGCCACCACACACAATGACCACCACAGATGCCAGGGCCTGGTGCAGGCGGCCCTCAGCCTGCAGCCTCCCTAGGAGGCCTGAGTAGACAGCAGCGAGGGCCGCCCCACAGGCAGGTTCCACCAGCATACGCTCATCATCTGTGAAGAAGAGAGGGCTTATTGGCCAGTGCTCAACAGACACTTATCCATTCATCCCTCCCTCATGCACTCACAGGTGTCTCCCCACCCATCCCATCCCCTCCTATATCACTCAGCTGTCCATCCATCAGTACAGCCTACCATCCATCTCTTACCTATGATGCAATTGTTCATCCATCAGTCTGCCCTTAAATGTGTCCACCCATCCATCCACCCAGCTATACATTCATTCACTCATCCATCCATCTACCCATTCATCTACCCAACCCACCCACCCATCCATTCATCCATCCATCTATCCACCCATCTATCCGCCTATCCATCCTTCCCTTCCTCCACTATCCATACATACATACACCCAATCATACATCCATTCACTCAGCCCCCATTTATCCATTCACCCATCCAGCCACCCATCCATCCACCCACCCATCCTCTATCCACCCATCCATCCACCCACCCATCCTCTATCCACCCATCTATCCACCCACCCATCCATCCACTCACCCATCCTCTATCCACCCATCTATCCACCCACCCATCCATCCACTCACCCATCCTCTATCCACCCATCCATCAACCCACCCATCCTCTACCCACCTATCCATCTACCCATCCATCCACACATCCATCCACCCATCCATCTGTCCACCTAGCAATCTTTTCCTCCCTCTACTATCTGTCCATTCATTGCTCACCTCTTCTACTTATTCATACATTCATTCAACAAATATTTATTGAGGGCCCACTCTGCCAGACCCTGAGCTAGGAAGATCCCGGAGAAACAACTGTGGCTAAGATACAAAGCCCCACCCTCATGCAGTCACATCCTAAATTAAGAACCAGGCAGTTGAGACTGGAGAGATGATTCAGTGGCTAAGAACACTGGCTGCTCTTTCAGAGGACCTGGGTTCAGTTCCCAGCACCCACATGGTAGCTAACAACTGTCCATAGCTCCAGTTCCAAGGGATCCAACACCCTTTTCTGGCCTCCTCGCACATTGCACACATGGGTACACTTACATACATGCAGACAAAACATGCAGAGAGAACCAGGGAGTTGCGGACAGAGGGATGGGTTTATTGGATGTCCCCAGCTGGAGAGGCTGTGTGAAGAGATCAAGGTGACTTCCTGGAGGAGGCACCTGATGACTAACCAGTCCTCAGCACAGGGAGGCAGTGGGGTTGGGGGCAGGATGGATATCCAGAGTCAGGAAAGCAGAAAGGATGTGTGCAAAGGTTCTAAGGCTTCAGGCAGGGAGATGCCCCTCCTTCCTCCACCACTGGACATACCTCCAAGGCATCACTACTGCCTGCCCAGCCCAATGATAGGTGCTGAGGACACAGATGAGAGTGAACTGGTTGTTGCCAGATCAGGACTCAGTAAGATCCCCTGAGTGTCACTCACCCAGGAACCTCTGCACGGCACTCACAGCCTCTTTGTCATCTACCACCACAGAGATGATCTCACACTCCTGTGCGCACTCCAGAGCCCTCGAGGCCACCGTCTTGGCTCCCAGACTCTTGGCCACACTGCAGGATGAACGGGGAGAAGAGGGAGACAGTAGAGCTGGAGGGTGGGGGGAGAAAAGCAGGCACATCACATCTGTGCCCACACAGCCCCAGCCCTGTTGGCCCCAGGCCACCCTGTGCCCTGTGATAGGCTAGGTCCCAATCAGGAGGTGCAGAGAGCACTCATGAGCATGCATCAAGCTTCTGACCCTGTGCTGATCTCAGGAAACTCAATACTAATAACTATTCATTGTGTCTCTACTAATTTTTATTGATGTGCACCATGTGCCAGATGTATAGATTTTCTGTTTTAATTCTTACAACCCTCCCCACCCTTTTAAATGAGAAATGTGCTTAGCTCCATTTCAAAGAGGAGGAAAGTGAGGTTCAGAGAGGTTAAGTAACTACATGAAGCATGCACAGCTAGCCCATGTCCAAATGTGGATTCCAATGCTGTCAATCCTCAGTACAGGGCTCCCTGCTGCCACCTGTGGTGAGCTGGAGTGTGTTTTGAGCCCAAAGATGCCTTTGGCAACCTTTGACTCCTGAAGTCCAGACCACCAAGGTTGGAGCCAGAGTAGAGTGTCTTGTTTCTGACCTTGGTTCTTCACTAGCTGCGCAGTCTTGGGAAACTCACTTGACCTCTCTGAGCCTGGGTTTCTTCATCTGAATAATGGAGCTAGTGGGGTTGTATCAGGGATCAAGCGAGTTGAAGCCTGTTAAGTGTCTAGTTCAGAGACAGACACTTAGCAAGTTCTGGAGAAGTGTGGGTCCTGATTATTATTGTCGTTGTGGTGACTGGAGACAGGAACCAATGGGGCAGAAGCAATGATAAGAAACACATGATCAAGAAAATGAGGCAGGCATGGTGGCACAGGCTTGTCACTCCAGCACTCAGGAGGCTGAGGCAGGAAGACTTCAAGTTCAAGACCTCTCTGGGATACAAAGCAAGTTCAAGGCTAGGCTGGGCAACTTAGTGAGACCTTGCCTCAAGAGAAAAAGTATCCTGGGCTATGGATGCAGTTGGCATTAGAGTGCTGGACTAGAATGTGTGAGGCCCTGGGTTCCATCCCCAGTACAGGGTGTGGGGAGCAAGTAAATAAATAAATATCCCTATGGTAAGCTGTGCCAGGGGCATCACCCGGAGCCCCCAAAGAGACATCTAAGCTGGGATACAGGAGTTGAGGAGAGAGTTTCAGGCAAGGAACCAGCACATGCAAAGGGTCGGATGCAGGACAGGGCCTCGGCCATGAAAGGGACTGGAAGACAGGCTGTGGCAGGGGGTGAGAGGGCTGGGGTTTGGCTGCAGGCTTGGGAGAGAGGCAAGGAAGGATAAATCAGCAGAGAGGCTTGTAGGACTGAGGATCAGTAGTAGAGCCCTGGCCTACATGCGTGGGGCTTCCATCTCCAGCACTGAAGAAACCAGATGCGATGACGTGTGCCTATAATCCCAGCACACAGGAGGTAGACACAGGAGGATCAAGAGTTCAAGGTCATCCTTGGCTACATAGTGAGTTCAATGACTACAAGGTCAGTCTGGGCTACATGAGACCCTGCCTTAAAAAAAGAAGAAGAGCCCGGCGCAGTGGCGCACGCCTTTAGTCCCAGCACTTGGGAGGCAGAGGCAGGCATATCTCTAGGAATTTAAGTCCGAGGAGAGTCAGGGCTGCACAGTGAGACTGTTTCAAAAATCAAACCAAACAAACAATCAACCAACACAATGAGCTATACATTTTATTCTAAGACATTATTTCTAACAGACTGTGAACTTTTAATCTGGCTGTGCCATATTAATTCCAAACTGTTACTGTTAATATGGCTGTATGGAACTAAGAAGAAGAAAGAGGGAGGGAGGGAAAGAGAAAAGAAAGAAAGAAAGAAAGAAAGAAAGAAAGAAAGAAAGAAAGCTATACAGTGAGATCCTATCTTGAAAGAAATAAAAAAAGAGAGAAAGAAAGAAAGAAAGAGAGAGAGAGAGAAAGAAAGAGAGAGAGAGAGAAAGAAAGAAAGAAAGAAAGAAAGAAAGAAAGAGAGAAAGAGAGAAAGAAAGAGAGAAAGAGAGAAAGACAGAGAGAGAGAAAGAAAGAGGGATTAGGAAAAAGAGACGGCTCTAGCTGCTCTTGCAGAGGACTTGGGTTTGAATGCCAGCACCCACATGGCAGCTAACAACCATTCGTAACTGCAGTTCCTGGAGATCTGTTGCCATCTTCTGACCTCCTCAAGGCATTGCATGTCATGGGTGCACTCATATGCATGCAGGCAATACACTCATACACATAAAATTAAAACAATAAATTTTAAAAACTTTAGAAAAAGCAAAGAAAGCTGAAGAGAAGCTGCTCTGGCTGCCGACAACTTCACCGGAGAGTTTTCTGTCCCACAGACGTGGCAACCAGCAGCTGCCACAGCACTGTCCACCAACACCAAAAGGAAGAACACCCTGACTGTGTCAGCTCAGAGGCCAATGAGTAAGACTGGGCCCACCCACTGACGACCTGGCCCCGAGCTCCACCACAGAAAGGACAGAGGTCCTGGCACACCACACCGCGAATGCATCCATCAGAGTCAGCTCTCAGAGGAAGGAGGCAGGATAGAGGACCAATACCCCTTCACTCCATTATAGAAATGTCCAGAAGAGGCAAAAACATGAGACAGAGAGGAGGGTAGTGATTCTTCAGGCTGAGGGGATGAGGGTGATGGCTGAGAGGAGTGAGAGTTCTTTGGCAGAATAGAAATGTTTTAAAATTGCTGGTGTCAGCTGCATAATTCTGTGACTATGAAACCACTGAACGATACTTTGATGAGATGAACAGTGTGGTCTATCCCATATGTCTTAATGTAGACATCACCAAAAAGAAAAGAAAAGAAAAGAAAGAAAAGAAAAGGGGAAGAAGGAAAGGAAGGGAACGGAAGAGAGGGCAGGGGAGGGCAGGGGAGGGGAGGGGAGGGAAGAGCCACAGGACTGGCCCAGGCTTTTTAATTTGTGTGTTTTTGTACACACATATGTGAATGGTGTTGGGGACAGAACGTAGGGCCTTATTCCTGCTAAGCGGGTGCTCAACCATTGAGCTGCCCCAAACTCTATAAAGAAAGTGACCTTATAAAGAAAGGAGGGGGTGTGCTATAAAGGCAGCTCAGTGGTTAAGAGCACTGACTGCTTTTGCAGAGGACCCAGGTTCAAATTCCAACACCCACATGGCAGCTAACAACTTTCCGTAATTCCAGTTCCAGGAAATCATACAATAAAAATAATAAAATATTTTTTGAAAGAAAGGAAGGAAGAGAGGAGGGAACACTCAAAGACTCAGAGAGGAAGGTTACAGGAAACAGAGAGTTGTCTCCTAGCCCAGACACTAGGGGCTCCAGTCACCACCACATTAGGAAGAAATTCCCCAAAGCCCCAGGGCAAACTGGGACCTTGACCCAGGAACTGCTAACATCTTCCCCTTGGACCTGAGGAGATAGAAGATGTGTGCACACAGAGGCCACAGGTCAACATTAGAAGCTTTATCTTGTTAGCCTGGGGCTCGCCAATAGGCTAGGCTGGCCAGGGTAGCAAGCTCCAGGGATCCGCCTGTCACTGCCTCCCCAGTGCTGGGATTACATGGCACGCCACCACACTCCACTCTTTTACAAGGTTCCTGGGAGTCAAACTCGGGTCCTCCTGCTTGCAAGACAAACACTTTACAGACTAGGTCATCATTCCAGCCCAATTTGCAATAATTTCTTATGGGAGCCCCAAGAGGCTGATCCAATAACCATGGTGTTGTGTAAGGATAAAAGATACTGGACAAGGCAGGGCCCAAATGCTGGACCATTCTACTGGTTTGTGCAGAACTTTTCCCCAGTTGAATTAAAACTAGTTACAGAGTTGGGAGTCCAGCACAGTGGCACAGTAACCTGTCTAGCATGTGTGAGACCCTGGGTTCCATACTTAGCACCACAAAAATAAATCAAAATAGCCTGAAGAGATGGCTCAAGTAGTTAAGAGCACTAGCTGCTTTTATAGATCTCAGGTTCAGTTCCCAGAACCTACATGGTGGCTAACAACTATCCAAAACTCCAGTTCCAGGGAATCCTGGCCTCCATAGGCACTTATATACACACAGGCAAAACACTCACTCATAAACATAAAATAAAAGTAACAAAAAACTTTTAAATAAATCAATCTGTGGACTGGAGAGATGGCTCAGTGGTTAAGAGCACTGACTGGTGGGGCGTGGTGGCACACACCTTTAATCCCAGCACTTGGGAGGCAGATGTAGGTGGATCTCTGTGAGTTCCAGGCCAGCCAGTTCCAAGCCAGCTGGGGATACAGGGAGACCTTGTCTCAAAAAGAACAATGAATAAATAAATATATTTTAAAAAACAAATAAAATACAATCAGTGCTCTGATGTTGCAGGAAAAAAAAAAGGTACATTCATGACTTAATATGAACTAGAAAAGTAGAGATTACAAACTCGTCTTTTTTTTTTTGGTCTTTTTGAGACAGGGTCTCCCCATAGCCCCAGCTGGCCTGAAACTCACTTTGCAGACCAGGCTGGCCTCAAACTCACAGAGATCTGCCTGCCTCTGCCTCCTGAGTGCTGGGATTGACAGCGTGCACCACCATGCCCGACAAACTCTAGCCTTTTAATATGTAACCCAGGCTGGGGATGTGGCTCAGTGAGTAGAGCTCAGTGATCTCCTATCATGCAGGAAGCCCTGGGTTCCATCCCTAGCATCTCATAAACCAGGTGTGGTGGTACACTCTACAATCCTAACACTTGGGAAGTGGAGGCAGGAGGATCAGGAGTTCAAGGTCACCCTTGGCTACATAGTGAGTTGGAGGCAAGTCTGGGCTCCATGAGACCCTGACCAATGAAAAAGAGAAGAACATCTAATCCATTCACTCATTTTCCACACATTTGCTAGGCACTTCCTATGTAGCAGGTGGAGTTCTGGGCAGCCAGGCATGTGCATGTGAAGGGGGAGAGGCAGGCTGGGGAAAGCACTGTCCAGCTGGGGCTATGTCCACCAATAGAGGGTCCGCTGGGGGTGACGCTGTCTTGTATCACCTATTGCTTGATTCTGACCAATGAGAGCCTGTCTTATTAATGGGTGAAGTTTAAATGATTCCGATCCTTCATTTTGTGTGTGTGTGTGTGTGTGTGTGTGTGTGTGTGTGTGTGTGTATGTGTATGTTTGCCTGTGTGTGTATAGGTATGCTCACCCTTGTGGGCAGGTGTGGAGGCTGGAGGTCACAACATCAGGTGATCACCTTACGTGTGTGTGTGTGTGTGTGTGTGTGTGTGTGTGTATTTTTCTTTTCTTTTTTAATTGAGGCAAGGTCTCTCAGACTTGTTTCTGCTAGGCTTGTTAGACAGCAAGCCTCTGAGATCCACCTATCTCCAGTCTCCCAGCACTGGGATCACAGATATGTACCTCCACACCTGGCTTTTATGTAGACTCTGGGGTTCTGAACCCAGGTCCTCATGCAAGCACTCTCTATGTAGCCTAGGCTGGTCTCTAACTTTCAAACCCCCTGCCTCAGCTTCCTAAGTGCTGGGATGGCAGACGTAGACCACACTAGTTTTAGACTGGCAGACTACACAGGCTTTTTCACCCTTCCAAATTAGATCTTCATGACAGTGGTTAGAACTCCAAGACAAGGAAAGCTTTGGGATGCCCATTATCCCCATTAGTTGGAACAAGGAGACCATAAGACAGAGACCCAGCCCCCTCCCCCCTCAGATGCCCCATGTAGCCACACCTGGTGATGTCTGGTAGAGTGACCAGCCTTCCTGCCTTCATGGCCATATTGAAGCTGTGTGCCCCTCGGGTCTCCATGGCGACAATGGGCACATGCTGCCAGCCCACCTCCACCAGGCCAGCTGTCACACCTGCCAGGAGCCCTCCACCCCCAACTGCCAGCACCACAGCACCTGGTGGGGTCCCCAGAGACACCTTCAGCTCCCGCA
This sequence comes from Nannospalax galili, assembly GCF_000622305.1. Classification (NCBI taxonomy): domain Eukaryota; kingdom Metazoa; phylum Chordata; class Mammalia; order Rodentia; family Spalacidae; genus Nannospalax; species Nannospalax galili. The sequence continues at coordinate 4,102,927 of NW_008350324.1, forward strand.
CCAGACTGGCGTGGCCTTCCCTGTAGGTGGGGGAGGAACACGTGAGAGGGAATCCTGGGATGGGGACTCCTCCCCAGCCACAGCCATGGGTGAGAAGACACTGCGGCAGGTGTCCCTCCACTTTGTCCTTGCATGCATGCATTCATTCATTCATCCATCCATCCACCCATCCACCCATCACCCCTCAGGCACTTTATTGGACAGTCGCCCATTCAATTTCCCCCAACTTCAGGAAGAAGTGATTTAGCAGGAAGGGTTAAGAGGGGCCAACCTATCACTCAGAACCAGTCAACTGGGGTTCTGGAACTAGAACCCCTTCTCTGCCATTGACTGGCTGTGTGACCTCAGGCAAGTATCTTGACCCTTCTGTGCCTCAGAGGGTTTTCTAGTACTGCCTCTAGGGCTCTGCAGACAACCAGCTTACAGTCATCTCCTTGGCACATATCCAACAAAAGGGACTTCATATCATAATTTCCATTTTACAGATGGGGAAACTGAAGCCCCTCTAGGGCTCAGCTTACAGTCATCTCCTTGGCACATATCCGACAAAAGGGACTTCATATCATAATTTCCATTTTACAGATGGGGAAACTGAAGCCTAAGCAGGGAGGTTACACAAAGCCACACAATTCCCAGGTGGCAGAAACAAGGTAGGACCTGCTTCTGTCTAGCTTTGAGCCTCTCCCCCTTGCTTGGCTTCAGTTTCCCTTCTGTCCAGTGGGAGGACCCTGACTCAATGAGCTCTGGCTCCCTGGGGACATAGCCACCAGTCTTACCATATCAGGGGGTGGTCAAATGGGGAGACATTCAGCCAGCCATCCCTTGTGGCCAGTTCTTGGGCCCTCATGTTGGCTTCATCCCAGACCTAAAGAGAAGCAAAGGCCTTTGGAAGAGCCAGGACCCAGACACCACAGAGACTGTGGCAGAGGCCAGGGTCCCCAATTTGGTTGGGGGGATCCCCCATGTGAGAGACCATGCCTCCCAGGATGAGGAAAGATGGCTCTGGATGGGCAAAATTACATCCAGTACCTCCCCCTAATTCAAAGGGATCCAAGAACCATGTGACAGCAGGACGAGGCCAGCAGACTCCTGAACTAGTTGCATGGAGCCCATGTGCCCAGGATGAGGCACATCCCTCACACAAGCCCACATAGCAGCTAGTTTCCTGAAGACTGTCACCCGATGGTGGCCTGCAGTGAGTGGAAGTGTCGCAGTACCCACAGCTGGCCTGACCTTGGTGGACCCAGGCTGGCCTTCCTCAGGGACCTGACATCTGTGGCCACCATGGGCCACCTGGACCTCACCTCCTGGGCATCCCCAGACCACAGGACTTGTCTGGGTAGTGGACAGAGTGGGCTATGAATGCAGGGATCGGGTACATCTAAGGTGCTGCCCACCAACAAAGACTAAGAGTTAGTGGATGACAGCCATCTCATTACACTTCAGTGGGATACCGCAGGTAAGCTCTGACTGAGGACTAACCCTCAGGCACCCACAGAGGTGTCCTGCTTATCCCTGCAATGTGGAGCTTCCTGCCCTGCCTACAGTGAGATGGAATTTCAGAGGGACCCACTTCTGCTGACCTCAGCAGAAACCAGACCCAGAAACTGAGCAGTAAGCAGCTATGTCCCATCCCAGAGAATGGGCAAAGTGCCACAGATCAGAGACAACTTTGCCATCCTCTGGGGCCCTGCAATTCCCTTGTGCCCAGACCAGTGTGGGGAACTGACTGGAGAGAAAAGAAAAAGATGTCCTCTCTCACCAAGGGCCTTCCCTCCAGCTACCCATGAGCTTTGCTTTCCTTGGGTCCTGAATTTTCTTTTTTTTTAAGACAGGGTCTCATGTAGCCCAGGCTGGACTCCTAGTCGCTAGGTAGCTGAGGATGACTTTGAATTTTTTATGTTACTGCCTCCCTCTACCACCTGAATGCTGAGATTACAGGTTGGGTACCATCCTACCTGGTTTATACAGTGCTGAGGACTGAACCCAGACCAGTTCATGCTGGGACACCACCTGAATGCTGAGATTACAGGTGGGTACCTGGTTTATACAGTGCTGAGGACTGAACCCAGACCAGTTCATGCTGGGATGAAAGTCTGTGGAGGTGCCTTTATCTTCTTCGGCCAGTAGCCCTTGAGCTACCAAACTGCATTCCAAGACCCTCTCCAGAGTTACTGGAACAAAGCTTTGATTCCAATCCATGTAGCCTTTGTCTCACCTCAAGTTCACAGCAGCCCTTGATGCCCCCATCTGTCCTGCCTGCCTCCCACTACTTCTGAGCAAGTTCAGTGAAACTTCAACTCATTCTCTCTCCTGCTCTAAATTCATTCCTGGTCCTCAGGTTTGAAAGGATTTGTTTCCGGCTGGAGAGATGGCTCAGTGGTTAACAGCACTGACTGCTCTTGCAGAGGACCCGCATTCGATTCCCAGCACCTACGTGGTGGCTACGAACCCTCCTTAACTCCAGTTCCAGGGGAATCCGAAGCCCTCTTCTGACCTCTGCAGCACTGCAGGACACGGGTGAACTCACATACATGCAGGCAATACATTCATACACAGAAAACTAAAATAATAAAATATTTTTTAAAAAATATTTGTTTCACCTACAGATCACCCTTCTTGATAGGGAAACTCATAAGCCTGGCCGTCACCTCTTCCCTGGGGCCCAGCTCTGGGCAGGAGCACCAGGCTGTGATCCTAGGTCTTCCCACACTCTCTGCCCCTCTGCTTATGCCCTCTCATTCCTCTTCAGTGGGAAGCTAGTTCTCTTTCAAATCCCACAGGGGAGCTTCTCAGAGGCTTCCTTGAATCCCCTTCCCAAGCCTAAGGCATGGCCTTGGATGTTTGAACCATGCCCAGTTCGTCCCTCCCTCGGTTTATTAGAACCACGTGTTCATGTGTCCACAAGACACTGCGGCTCTGCATCCTCCCCACTGGCACAGGCAGACTGTCTTCCTGTCCCATTGGCGCTGGTCCTGGCCATGTGACTTGCTCTGGCCAACGGCAGTCAACAGAATGAACAGAGCCAAGGTCATAAGAGGCATCACCCACGTCTTTTCCCCACTCTTGTCTTTGACCTTGAGAAGAATGAGCTACTGGCCAATGAAGATAAAGGTACCTCCACAGACCTTCATCTCATCGTGGCTGAAGCAGAGCTCCCTCAGCCCACTCAGGAGGCGGTGCTTATCAAGAGCCATTGCCGCTTACAAAGTATTTTCTAGCCATGGTAGCTGATTAGAAACATTTGCTTTCTCTGTCTTCCTTGGGGCCCTGGCACCTCCCAGCAAAGGCCTAGTCACGACTTATGACCAGTGTGTCTCTCTCAAGATATTCTGAGTTTCTTTGGAGAAAAGATCATATCTTAAGATCTTTGTATAACCCCAAACTGTGAATGTACTGGGATCAGAGTGTGCACATTGAGTATCTGTTGGATGGGGCAGCAGGTGGTTGAGTGGATGAATGGATGGATGGATGGATGGATGGATGGATGGATGGATGGATGGATCAGTAGGTAGATAAGTGAGTGGACAGATGGATGGATAGATGGATGGATGGACAGATGGGTGGATTGGCGGGTTGATGGAATGGACAGGTAGAAAGGTGGATGGGAAAAGTGGATGAATGAATTGTAAGTATAAGGAGGTGCTTAGACTGGATAAATGGATAGGTGGTCAGTGGGTGCATAGATGGGTGAATGGCAGATGGATAGATAGGTGGTTGAGCGAATGGACAGTCAAACAGATAGGTGGATGAATGATTGGGTGGATGGATAGATGTACAGATAGATGTACAGATAGATGAGTGGATGGATGGATGGATGGACAGACGGACGGATGGATGGATGGATGGATGGATGGGTGGGTGGATGGATGGATGGATGGATGGGTGAGTGGTTGATAGAGGGTAGGAAAGAAAGAAGCAGGAGGAAGGGAGGGAGAGCAATGGAAGAAGGAAGGGAAACTGCATAGCACAGTGTTTAGAGACAGGCTTGGGGAACATGGTACAACCTGTAGTCTCACTCTAAGGACTTCAATGTTCTAGCTACTTAACAATTGTCCCCCTCTTCCGAAGGCAGAGGCCCCGTGTCTGAATCTCTACTTCTTAGGTAAAAGTGACGTTCTTGCAGTGATCCCCTTCTTCCTGGGGTCTCAGAACAAGAAACAGTGCAGCTAGCACCTTCATTCTTTTGTCTTATCAAAAGGCAAACATTTCATTTGCCAATAGCAAGTGCTGACAAGGACGAAGCCAAACACTCCCCCGCCCTCTGATAGGACTGTTTCTCTGGTACATCTCAGAGCAGCCCTCAAAGTCCACTGCCCTTTGTTCCCACCCTTCCTCTCTGCCCTCCTGATAGAAGACCAAAGACCAGAAAATCTAGCTCCAGTGTTCATCGAAAGACAAAGGAGGCAATGCCCTGGGGCGGGGTGAGATGTGCTCCCCTCCTTGTGTTCCTTACCTTTCCAGTCAGCTGGACCTCAGCCCCCTCACTCTGCAGGCGCTGCACCACCTGCTGGGAGGTGTTCTCTGGGAGCACGATGGTGGCGGGAATGCCCAGCTTCTGAGCAGAGTAGGCAGCAGCAAGTCCTGCATTGCCCCCTGGGAGTGGCAGGAGCGCAACAAAAGCAGGTGTATCAGCCGCTTCACATGCCCCCATTTCCCTTTAACAGCCACTTGTGTGTCTGCCCCACCACTGGCTCCTCCCTCTAGTCCAGAGGTGGAAAAACATAGAGTCAATCAGAGAACTCACCCTCCTGACCTATGATTGGTTCAGGGGTGAGTATGTCACACAAGAAAAGAGAAAAGAGTAAAAGAAAAATAAGGAAACAGTAGAGCCCTGTTGGATCCAGCTGTGCCTGAAAGCCATTTATCCTGAGAACATTCAGAGCTTGTAGCCTATAGCTTGAACCTCTATGAGTTGGGTCTCTGTCATCTTGACCACCACAAGTCTTGGATTATGGGAAAGGAACTAAGAGAGGACAGATGAGGTGGCTGTTGGAAAGCTGGGTCTCTGAGAGAAAGCCAAGTGGGGCCTGATGGTGCACATCTGCAATCCCAGTACTCAGGAAGTAGAGGCAGGAGGATCAGTAGTTCACCAACCTTGGCTGCATAGTTTAAGGCCAGCTTGGGCATTATGAGATCCTGTCTCAAAGAGTCTAAAATATGGAAGGGAGGGAGGGAAGGAGGGAGGGAGAGAATTAGAGAGGGAAGGAGGGAGAGAGGGAAGAAAGGAAGGAAGGAAAAGAAAGAGGAAGGCAAGCCACTGCCTCACCCAGCACCCTGCTCCCGCCCCAGTCCCAGGACTCCCCAGTGAAGCAGACAGAGGGTAGGGTCACCTGAGGAGCAGACCAGGTGACTGCAGCCCTTCTTGGCCATCTGGGGAGAGAAAGGATGAAATTGGGGCTCACCCAAGCAGGCATCATGGAGACCTGTGTGAGATGTGGCTAGATGCCCCATCCATACCCAACACTCCTCCCCTCCATCCTGCCCCTGCCCAGTCTCCCCTCCTGCCCACAGGCCCTCACCTGCTGGCAGAAATGCCCAATGCCCCGGATCTTAAAGGAGCCACAGGGCTGCACATTCTCACACTTGAGGAAGACTGTCATACCCGCCACTCTGGACAGCGCCCAGCTCTCCAGCAGAGGCGTGACCTTGTGGAAAGGCTCGGACTCCATTGGCCACACAGACAACCTGCAGGAGACATGCAAGTTTGGGACCCTTCATCTGTGACAGGAGGGCAAGGACCCTGAGCCAGGCACCCACAACCCCATCTAGCTGCCAAACTAGGAAATCCAGGCAAGATGCCCCAACCAGGCCCTTCTCTGGGCCTCAATTTTTGCATTGGAACAAGACAGATCACCTGGGTGCTGTTCACTTTGTGCCTGTGGCTACCCACAGTGCTGGGGATGTAGAATGTGACCAAAAAGTAAGAGAATTCATTCATTCACTATATATATATATATATATATTTTTTTTCCAAAAGAAACACTGATTAAGCACACTCCAGGGAGGCCATACCCCTTCAATATCTTTTGCTTCCCTTTAGCAGCAGAACCCCCTCCTCCAGGTTATCAGCTCTGTAAGTGTGTCTCTAAAAGCAAAGAGTGTGGCTGGAGAGATGGCACAGCAGTTAAGAGAACTGGAGTATTAGTCCAGCTCCAAGGGATATGACGCCTTTTTCTGGCCTTCACAGGTATTGCACGCATGTTGTACACTTGCATACAGGCAAACAAAACCCTTGTACACATATTTTTTTAAAACTCAAAATGTTTTAATGAAATAAGAAAGAGGGCATGTGCACATACCTTTAATCCCAGCACTCGGGAGGCAGAGGCAGGTGAATCTCTGTGAGTTCAAGGCCAGTCTGGTCTACATAGTGAGTTCCAGATCAGCTGGGGCTACAGGGGGAGGGGGAGGAAGAGGAGGAGGAGGGGGAGGAGGAGGAAAGAAATAAGAAAGGAAAATTTGAAAAAAAAAAAAAAAAAGGAGTTCTAAGCAGGAAGATCGAAGGCCAGCCTGGGCTACATAGTGAGCTCAGGTCAGTCTCAGTCTCATCTATGTAGTGAGTTCTTGTTTTAACCCAAACCAGACCACCAAACAAACAGGGACAAAAATGTCCCCTCTTTTTATTTTTTTCCCCCTCTAGGACAGAAAAGATTGGGTGGGCCCCCACAGTTCCACTATGAGCCACCAGGGGGCGATGTGCATCCCATCCCACCTGCATAAGAACCTGAACCTCTCAAGCATCCTTTTTCATGCATTTCTCAAATCAGAGAACACCGGGGGTCCATGGGTCTGACCCTGTCAGGGTGGCCCCCAAACTCCCTAGACAAGGCAAAGACAGAACAGCCCCCACCTCCAATTTTGACTCCTTTGACTGCGTGACTCAAATAAGTCTTAACCTCACTATGCCTGTTTTCCCTTCTGTAAAATTGGAGCAAATTCAGGGCTGGAGAGATGGCTCAGCAGTTAAGAACACTGGTTGTTCTTGCAGAAGACCCGGGTTCGAATCCCAGCACCCACATGGCAGCTAACAACTGTCTGTAACTCCAGTCCCAGGGGATCTGACAGCCTCTTCTGACCTCCGCGGGCATTGCACAACACAGATGCACTGACCTACATGCAGGCAATACACGCATACACATAAAATAAAAAAATTAATTAATTAATTAAAAAAAAATAGGAGCAAATGCAAACCCAAACTCACAGACTGTGTGGATTCATGATAATGACTACTACCTACTAAATCCCTGTTGTGCCAAGCTGAGTTCCTTGGACAGGTTACATCCCTAGGACCTTCTAATAATGCTGGCATGCTCACCCCACCGTGGCTGGTCTACAGGGCACCTACAATGTACAGACTGGTGGAGCCTGGGACCTAGAGACAGCATAGTGCCAAAGACAGAAATCCACCTTGGAGCTGACTTGTAGTTTGATGAGGAGATCTGATAGAGACCAACAAAATAATAAGAAATGGTGAAAGTTGCTGTGTGGGGACACACACATGCAGGGAATCTTAAAGACTCAGGAAAGGGCCTCCTTTGGGTTTAGAGGTCAGGAAAGGCCTCTTGGAACTGAAAAAATAAGAAGCTAAGCCCGCCGCACACTGGATGTGGCTCTGTGCAGCTTCCTGATAGGGCGTAGTAAGAGCTAAGCATCCTGCAGGGCTCTCTGGGAGCCAGGCACAGTGCCCAGCACCTTTGTTAGTATCTCACAGAATGCTCTAGAAACTCTGAGATAAGGTCCTGTGTTTAACTCCATTTTATAACCAGTGTGGCCCAGAGGGGTTGATGTACAAGGCCACACCACAGGGACTGAGGCTGGGAGTTCAAACCCAGGCCTGCGTTTCATGCTATGTGGAGTCTTAACCGCTGGACTCTTTTGTTGTTGTTGTTACAGGTGAGGGTATTTGTTTCTTTGCTGACAATTCCTCTTAGGAGTCAAAGCCTTCAGCTTTGACCCCAGACCTATCTGCCCCTCTTGGTGACAGCAGTCATCAGGAGAATAGACCAGGCTCACGATGTGGGCAGCTTCATCACAGTCAGAGCCCATTGGGGCAGGAACTCAGCTGAAGCCAAGGTCCAGGGACACACAGCCCTCCCTGGCTGGGGCTGAGCCGGAGGAGCCTGGGACCCCTGCCCTGGGCATGGCAGTAGAGGGAGGTACTCAGGCTTGGGTCCTTGTCCTGTGACCCTGGCCCAGTCACTTCCTCCAGGAGTCACGAGTAAAGACCACCCACATTGTCCATCTCCCTGGTCCCCAGGACCTCATACACACATACCTGGAAAGCTGAATCCAAGGAAAGATTCATAGCCTGCTGTCCACCCTCAGGATCCGCAGCACCCAACTTTTCCTGTGGGGTGACAGGAGCTGGACAGATGCTCCTGGGGCACAGCCACCCTCATGCCCACTCATCACCCCTCACATGCCCCCATCTGCCACTCCCACAAGCCACCCTTACCTTCCAAGGACAGTTCACAGACTAGCACAGCCACCCAGTCCCGCCTCGCCTCCTCCTCTGAGGCCATCAGATCAACTTCCGCCATCAGGGCCTGGCCCCTCCTCCTTGTTAAAGGGACAGCTCCTGACCCCAGGATTCCCGTGAGGGCTTGGCGGGGGTGGCATTTCAGAGAAACCCAAGGGACTAAATTCAACTTCCCTGTCCCCATGTGTTTGTTGCCTGTAGCCACTGAACGATCTGGTTCTTTCTGGGAAGAGAGACATACATCCACAGGGGCCCAGGCAGCAAGGGGCTTCCCACTCCTCACCTTGGACCACCCCCATCCTACTCCAAGTCCAGGACTGTCCCCAGGTCAGGCTGCCCCGCTAGACCATACTGGGGTTAGTAACATCTGAGAAAATAAGGTTGAGGTGGAAACATACTATCAGGTAGGAAGGGTAGCCCTAGGATCATGTCTGAATCGATGCTATGTCACAGCCAACATAGGAAACTGCTGTTATTTATTGTTCAAATCAATGACTGCTAGCTCATTCACGAATTCAATAAATAAACATTTACTGGACACCTACCACATGCCAAGCCCTGGGACCTTTAACCTCAAACAAGATAGGGTGTCCCTTCCTTGGCCCAGCCCTTAGGATGCCAGGGCTGGGCAGCAGGTAGACAGGAGGTGGGGCAGCAGGAGCCCAGGCAGGCCTAAAGTTCAGGTAGGGGGAAAGCGAATTGAAAGAGTGCCATGTTCAGAAGTATTTAGAGGGGGGAAGGGAGCTGGTTTTGTGTGTAAAGTGCTTGCCTCAGCAAGGACCTGAGTTCAGATCTCCAGCACCCATGTAAAAAAGCCAGAGAGGTGGTGCACCTGCCATTCCAACTGCAGGGAGGTAAAAACTGGAAACTATGGAGAGTTCTCTGGCCAGTTAGTCCAGCAAATCAGTGTACTCCAGGTTCAGTGAGAGGCTCTCAAGAAACAAAGAAACAAAGTGGAGCAGGGTGTGGTGGCACACACCTTTAATCCCAGTATTCCAGACACAGAGGCAGGCAGATCTCTGTGAGTTCAAGGCCAGCCTGGTCTACATAATGAGTTCCAGGCCAGGTGGGGCTATAAGGAGACCCTGTCTCAAAAATACCAAAAAAAAAAAAAAAGTGGAGGACACCAGATGTTGACCCCTAGCTTCCATATACAAGCACACAAGTGTGCCCCTGAACACACACAAACAAATACACACATGCTCAAAAGGGAGTAGTTGGAGGGACAGAAATAGAGACAGGAGAGGCCAGAATCCCTAGAGATCTTATGCTAACCTGGGCTTTGTGTCTCACCCAGGCAATAGGGAGCCACAGATGGTTTTAGGCAGCAGACTGACACCAGGAACAAATCCATATCTCCTCTTTCCCCATCCCACTGGGCAATACTGAGACCTTGTGTACATCTTGGCCCTCAGTTTCCCTTTCTGTAAAATGAGAGCTAAGATTCAGGAGGGACCAGGCAGTCCAGGTGTCCCTGTGTCCTCCTTGGCTGCATGTGATCCCCAGGTTTGATGATTAACTCCTGGTCACCTGGGGTCACATAGAGACGCTTCATCTGTGATGAAGACCCTGTTCGATTCACCTCTGCCTCACGTTAACACCCCCTACTCTGTCCTTGGCAGGTGCCATGTCCTACAAGAGGCACTGGGGACACAGAGAGGACAGGGAAGAAGGTCACCATGGGCAGCATTTTTAGGATGGGATTTGGGGGACTTCCTGGTGAAGGAAGAACTCAGGTTTACATAGAAGCATGACAGTTGTATTTATTGCATGCCTACTGCATACCATTTCTTTTATGCTGACAGCATATCCCAACCCCCCAACCCCCACTAGCACTGGAGAGTCTCCTAAGAACTGTGTTTTGGGGTTTCGGTTTTTAGGTTTTCTTGAAACAGTATCTCATGTAGCCCACGTTGGCCTCAAATTGCTATGTAGATGAAGATGACTTTGAATGTCTTATGTCCCTCTGATCCCAAATGCTGGGAGTATGGCAGTGTGTGAGCTGCCAGCCCTGGCTTAACTCAGTGTTGGGGATGGAACCTGTGGCTTTGGGCATGCTACGCAAGTGCTCTACCAACTAAGCTACACCCTCCAGCCCAATAATGGAGTCTTAAGAAGAAAAAAAAAAGGGCTGGAGAGATGGCTCAGCAGTTAAGAGCATTGGCTGCTCTTGCAGAGGACCCACGTTCTGTTCCCAGCACCCCCCACATGGCAGCTAACAACAGTTTGTAACTCCAGTTCCAGGGAATCCGTAACACCCTCTTCTGACCTCCGAGGCATTGCACAATATGGGTGCATAATATACATGCAGGCAATACATTCATACACATAAAATAATAAATAATAAATAAATAATAGAAAAACACTTGAAGGGTTAGAGAGATGACGTATCCCAGAAGACCTGAGTTTGGTTCCCAGCACCCATATCAGGCAGCTCACAATCACCTGTAGCTCCAGCTCCAGATTTGGCACCCTCTCCTGGTCTCTGCTGGTACCTGCACTCACACACACATACCCAAGCACAGACACATAATTTAAAATAATAAAAATAAAATAATTTTTTAAAAACTATTAAGTGTTAGGACAAGCCCAATGGACCGGCATACACCTGTAATCCCAGTACTCAGGAAGCTGAGGCAGGAGAATAGACATGAATTCAAGGCCAGTCAGAGCTTATTAGCAAGACTGTCTTAAGAAACAAAACAGGGCTGGCGAGATGGCCTAGCAGATAAAGGCACTTGCTGCCAAGCCTGACAACCTGAGTTCAATCCCCAGGACCCACATGGTAGAAAGAGTGAACCAAATCTTGATGGCTGTCCTCTGACCCCCACACATGTACTGGGGCCAACACACACACACACACACACACACACACACACTGCGATTTAAAAATAAAAGCAAAGCAGTGTAGACGTGGGGGGTGGGGCTGGAGTGGGAAAGCAGTGTATGTTTGATGTGTAGACCACAGACTCCAGAGCCAAGCTCATAAAAATGAAAACAAAGCAGTGTAGACGTGGGGGGTGGGGCTGGAGTAGGAAAGCAGTGTATGTTTGATGTGTAGACCACAGACTCCAGAGCCAAGCTCAGCTGTGCATAGCAGTTCCACCATTTCCTGGCCATGTGGCCTTGAGAAAGTCGCTCAACCTCTCTGTGCCTTGTTTGTTCAGCTGTAGGGAGGGACATGGGGTTCTATCCTGGTGGAGCTGATGTGTTTGAGACACCAGGACCTTCAGTTGGTGCTCGGTGCTGATTGACGTGGCTTCTGCTGTCATTAGTACAGTTATAAAAGAGGTCACATGGCAATACAGCAAAAATGGCCCAGAGGCCTGTGATGTCATTATCATCACAGAATGTACAACTACCTGGAGAAAATGGGCAATTCAGTGATCCCTGCACCAAGGAAACAGGCTCAGAGAGGCCAAGTCGCTGTCCCAAAGTCACATAGCAGTGGCCCATCAAAAGGCTGAGCCTCTAGAACTGCTGACTGTAATGAGGAAGAGCATGGGGGGAGGACAGCTGGGCCAGGCCACTGCCATGTTTGTCAGCCAGTTCTTGTCCCTGATACCTCAGGCCACAAAACAGTCACTGTGGAAAGTCCTCTGGGTTGCTGATTAATCCTAAAAAAATAATTTTTATTTTATGTGTATGAGTATATTGCCTGCATGTAGGTAAGTGCACCTGTGTCATGCAATGCCAGCAGAGGTCAGAAGACGGTGTCAGATCCCCTGGAACTGGAGTTGCAGACATTTGTTAGCTACCATATGGGTGCTGGAAATCAAACCCAGATCCTGTACAAGAGCAGCCAGTGCTCTTAATCGCTGAGCCATCTCTCCAGCCCTGTCATACACCTTCTGAGCCACCAGATGGGCACAGGGACTTGATAGGTTAAGCCACCAGTACAGACAGTGAGCAGTGATTCGCCCAACACAGCACCTTGGCCAAGTTCAAAGGCTCCACAGCCCTAACCAAGAAGTTAGACCATTGCCGACCAGAGACTCCCATCCCACCTTCAGGCATGTTTGTGCCAGCCAAGGCACACCAGCCCCTCTGGAGGACTGAGGCCCACAGTCACCACGTCCTCACTCTGCTGTGGCCCAGCACCCATCACCCCCTTGCTGGACCCTTGGATGTACTTCTTAAAATTTGTTTTAATTTTTATTTATTTTTATTTTATGTACGAGTATTTTACCTGCGTGTATGGAGGCCATAAGAGGATGCCAAATCCCCTAGAACTGGAGTTACAGATGGTTGTGAAGTGACCTTCAGGTGCTGAGAACCTAACCCAGGTCTTCTGCAAGAGTAGCCTGTACTTTTAACCACTGAGCCATCTCTCTAGCCCCATCTTGGATGTACTTAAGTTTGAGACTGTGGTACAGGAACAGCCTGTCCCTGACCCTTAATTTGCCCTGGACAAGGGGAGGAGACTGGTACTAAAGGTGAGCTGAGGAGTAACAAGTTAAAGTGGCTTTGGCCTGCCCTCAGAGAGACCGCCGACCGACCACTGCCCTCAGAGAGACTGCCGACCGAGGTTTGAGGCACATTCAACCTAGGTGCTCCTCTCAGGAAACATAAAAATACATAGCTAAGAGACTGGAGAGATGGCTCAGCAGTTAAGAGCACTGGCTGCTCTTCCAGAGGACCTGGGTTCAGTTCCCAGCACCCACATGATGGTTAACAACCATCCAAAACTCCAGTTCCAGGGAATCCAATGCTGTGTTGGCCTCCCTAGGCATTGCATATACGTGGTATACTTACATACATGCAGGCAAAATACTCAAATATATAAAATAAAAAGTAAATAAATCAAAAAAGCATTTGTAACTAAGATGCAGATATGATGGTTCAAGTCTGTAATGCCAGCACTTGGGTGGCAGAGGCAGGAGAATCAGAAGTCCAAGGTCATCCTTGGCTAGAAAGGAAATTCAAGTCCAGCCTGGACTACATAAACTCATGCCTTAAAACAAAACAAATAAACAAAAATTCATAGTTAAACTGGGCATGGTGGTGTATACTGCTAATCCCACCTTTAAGGAGGCTGACACAGGAGAATGGACAGTTTGAGGCCAGCCTGGGCTACTTAGCAAAATCCTGTCTCAAAAAAAAAAAATACTAGAAGCAAAGAAGCAATATCAGGGGATGTACGTAGTTCAGTGGTAGAACACTGGTGCAGCAAGCATGAGGCCCTGGGCTAAACCCCCAGTTTTGCAAAAATCAGCACCACTCCCCACGGAATAGTTTGACCATGGAAATGCCTGCAATCATCAAAAGGTTAAATTAGATCTGGGTCTATCAACCCAAATAATTGCTCAGGATACCTTAGAAAAAAGAAAAGGAAAGCCAGGCGTGGTGGTTCCTGCCTGCAATCCTAGCACTCAAAAGGCTGAGGCAAGGGGGTGGAGAGTTCGAGGACAGCCTGGGCGAGACCCTGTCTCACAAAACAGAACCAAAATCTTCGGACTTCAGAGAAATGGAAGTTTATGACTGAGACCTAAACATTGAGGGGAAGACACCCCCCACCCCACCCCCTTGCCCTACACCTGTGTTGGAAGGGGAAGCCTGGGGCTGGACAAGGAGACACAGACTGGAGAACAGAGGACTCCTAGGTGACAGAACAGTCACTACCCAGCTCCTTTGTTGCCCCTAGAACATGAGAAGCCTCTTGTCACCTCAAACTAAGTACAGAATCAAGAGGCTTTGTCTGCAACCGCAGGAGCCGGGTGAAGCTGTCAAGCTGCAGACATCCCCACTTGGAATAAGCTGTAGCCACATTTTCTTAGGGAGTCTGTCATGGGTCACCATAGAAGATAACCCCAAGGCAAGGTTCAAAGCAGCCTGGGGTCCTGACCTTGGCCGATTTTACACACCAGGGTTCAGTAGAGACTGTTTGTCACTGGGAATGACGCACGTTAGGAGTTGGTCACAGACATCGCTATCATGGAGCCTGAGCAGGTTCCAGGAGGTTCCCACCCCATCAAAGGAGGGTTTTAGCAAGTGACCACAGTGAAGAGGTCTGGAGGATTGCCAGGTTCCCAGAGAGGCCACAGAGGTCAGAGGCAGGGTCCAAACCCAGGCAGCTCCCACTGGAACCAACAGATCATTTTTCATTTTTTGGTTTTTGTTAGTTTCATATTTTTATAATTTTTTTTATTTTTTTATTTTATATGCATGAGTGCTGTGCCTGCATGTATGTAAGTCGTACAAAGCCTGTGGAGGCCAGAAGAGCTGTATTGGAGCCCCTGGAACTGGAGTTAACAGACCTCTTTGTTAGCTGCCATGAGGGTCCTGGGATCCAAACCTGGGTCTTCTGGGGGAGCAGGCAGTGCTCTTAACCGCTGAACTATCTCTAGCCCTTTGTTGAAGTTTTGTGATTTTTCTGAGACAAGGTTTCACTGTGTAGCTGAGGCTGGGATTACAGATGTGAGCTACATGCTGGCTGGCTGTGATTGTCTCTTAGGCTCAGACTAAACTATGCACTGAGGACCTGCCACAGATATTTATTTATTTATTTATTTATTTATTTATTTATTTATTTATTTATTTATTTACGTTTTGGGGACAAACCCCCACAGCCTGAAGCGCCACCAAGTGCCATCCTGCAGGTCCCAGGGAAACCACTTGCAAGTGAAAAACCAATGAGGGAGGGACGGGAGGTGGAGAGAGGAAGAGGACAGGATGGAAGGAAGATGGCTCTAGAGAAGTCTACACTCCACAGCCTCCACTGCCTGGATAAAGGGGCGGGATCTGTCGGGGGCGGGGCCGGCCGCGGCCCCCATTGGCTGCCCAGAGGCGCCTCAGAGGAATAAAGACGTGGGACCCAGAGTCCAGGCAACAATTGAACAGTCTGCCTGCCGACCCTCCGACCCAATCCACCACTCTCGCTTGCTCTGTCCAGCTCCTTCCGTGCCTGGTAAGCGGCCCCAGCCTCAGCAGTACCCCAGGACTGACTGCCAGAGACAAGCCAGTGGGGTCCCAGGTGAGGAGGGAAGAGGAGCGAGTCAGTTTTTCTCAGCTGTAAAATGGGACGATAGCAGGACCGTCCTGTTCAGGATGCCTGTCAGGTTAGGATGTGACACTGCGGGTCAAAAATAACAGACTGTCATTTATGTGAGCGCCTGCAGGAGCCAGTGGCCAAGGAGTGACTCCAGACCCCGCACTTGGCTAAACAGACCCAGTTTTGTGACCCTTACCTTTGGAAGACCCTGGTGTTTTACTTTCTCAAGACTCAAGATTTATGGGAGGCCATGGCACAGGTTCCTGGGGTGGAATCAGAAGGGGTGTCCTGTGCCCGCTTCTCGATGCTGCATCCTGGGACCTGGTGGGGCTCCCCAGAACCATCTGGAAGGGGTCTTCATGGTGGGAGTCCCTCCATTCTAGCCAGAAGCTGAAACAGACTGAGCTTAGGGAGCTACACGGTCTTCCAGATCCAGGGCTTCAGGATCCCCGTGTCAGTGTTTGGGGTAACCTCCAGGAGCTGAAGGATAATGCAAACAAATTTGGAGGTGACCTTGCTTGGGGTACCATTCTTTGATTTTCATGAAGGAGCACCTGCCTGTAATCTCTGCACTTGGGAGACTGAAGTGGGAGGATGACAAGGAGTTCAAGTCCAGCCTAGGCTATGTAACAAAACCCTGCCTCATACGCAGTCACCCTGGGTCCTGGGGCTTGAGCAGGCTCAGCCCTGGGTCTCACTCGGGGCTGCAAGGTGACAGTGGTTGAGCCCTTGTCAGCCCAAAGGCTTCCTGCACTGTCACAGCCACCAAAGGAAGCCAAGGGTGCTGTCAACTGGACCTGAGTAACCCTCTGCCAGTGGGGCTTCCTCCTGCACAGGATGGGAGCCAAGAGGGAGCCAAGGGTCTATGCAGGAAACATAAATGCTCTAGTACTGTAAAAGCAATGACAAGGGCTTTTCCTAGCTCAATCCTAGAGTCTTTTTATTTTTATTTATTTTTATGTGTTTGAATGTTTTGCCTGCATGTAAGTTTACCTGTGTCATGCAATGTTAGTAGGGGTCAGAAGAGGGTGTCAGATCCCCTGGAACTGGAGTTATGGGTGGTCGTTAACCACCATGTGGGTGCTGGGAGCTGAAGTCACTGCTCTTCACTGCTGAGTCATCTCTTCAGCCCCATTTTTTTTTTTTTTTGAGACAGGGTCTTTTGTAGCCCAAGCAACCCTCAACACTATGTAGCCAAGGATGACCTTGAACAGCTGATCCTCTTGCCTCTACCTCCCAGTGTTGGGATTACAGGTGTACCACCACCCCAATGCAAAAATTCATTTTTTAATATTTTGTGTATTATTTTTAATTTATGTATATGAGTGTAATGCCTACATGTATGTAAGTGTCAGAAGAGGGCATGGGATCTGCAGGAACTGGAGTTACAGATGGTTGTTAGTTGCCATGTGGGTGCTGAGAATCAAACCTGGGTCCTCTGCAAGAGCAGCCAATGCTGTTACCCACTGAGCCATCTCTCCAGCACTCAAAAATTCATGTTTTAAAGCGTATGTAATGGGGCTAGAGAGATGGCTCAGCAGTTAAGAACACTGGTTGTTCTTGCAGAAGACCCAGGTTTGAATCCCAGCGCCCACATGGCAGCTAACAACTGTCTGTAACTCCAGTTCCAGGGGATCTGACAGTCTCTTCTGACCTCCACAGGCATTGCATAACAGGGGTGCACTTACCTGCATGCAGGCAATACACACATACACATAAAAGTAATAAAATATTTTTTGAAAAATGTATGTATTAAGGGGCTGAAGAGATGGCTCAACAGTTAAGGTTAAGAGCACTGACTGCTCTTGCAGAGGGTGGGGGTTTGATTCCCAGAACCACATGGTGGCTAGCAACCATTCATCATTCCAGTTCCAGGGGATCTGACGCCCTCTTCTGACTTCTGTGGGCATTGCATGGACAGAGGTGCATTTACATACACGCAGATAATACACTCATACACATAAAATAAAAATAAATATTTTTTGTTAATGTATATGTTAAATACAAGGCCTGGTGATGCTGGCACACACCTGTTGATCCCAGCACTCAGGAGGCTGAGGCAGGAGGATCATGAGTTCAAGACAAGCCTAGGCTAGATAGTGATAGCCTATCTTTTGTTTTTTCTTTCTTTTTCTCGCACCTTTAATCTCAGCACTTGGGAGGCAGAGGCAAGCAGATCTCTATGAGATCAGGGCCAGCCTGGTCTACATAGCAAGTTCAATGCTAGCTCTGGCTACAAGGAGACCCTGTCTCAAGAAATCAAACAAACCAAAAATTATATACTTATTTTTATTTTATGTGCATGAGTGTTTTGCCTGCATGTATATAAGTGCATTCGTGTTGTGCAATGCCCACAGAGGCCAGAAGAGGTCACTGGATCCCCTTGGAACTGGAGTTACAGATGGTTGTTAGCCACAATGTGGGTGCTGGGAACTGAACCTGGGTTAAGAGCAGCTAGTGCTGTTAACTGCTGAGTCATCTCTCCCGCCCCCAAAACTAATTTTTAAAAACAAAAAAGTGTGTGGGCTGGGGAGATATCTGGGTCTGTGAAGGGCTTGCTGTGCAAGCATGAGGACTTGTGTTCAGATCCCCAGCACTCATGTAAAAAAAAATAAAAAAGCCAGGCATGGTGGTGCACGCCTTTAATCCCAGCACTCGGGAGGCAGAGGCAGGCAGATCTTTGTGAGTTCGAGGCCAGCCTGGTCTACATAGTGAGTTCCAGGACAGCTGGGGCTACAAGGAGACCCTGTCTCAAAAAAGACAAAAAATAAAAAATAAAAAAATAAAGCTTGGCATAACAGTGTACACCTGCAGCCCTGGTGCCAGGGAGGAGGAGATGGGATTCTTGGGGCAGCCACGTGAGAGACACTGTCTCAAAAAACTAGATGGAGAGAGATTGAGAAAGACACCTGTGGTCAACCTCTGGCCTCCACATTGTGTGTGCACACATGCACCACGTTATGTGTTCAAATGAGTGATATACATATATATGGTATACATATATACATACATATATACATATGGCAAAACGCTCAGAATACAGGGTGCTGCTGTGGATTCAGGGGCCCCTCCCTGCAGGGACCCCACTTGGCCCATTTCTTTTGTATTTGCTGAGCCACCCTGAGTGCATGGAAGAGTGGATGGGGGCGGGGGGGGGTTCCTGGTGATTTTTGAAGAAACAGATGGTCATTACCCCAGCCACGCTTTGCAAGCCCCTTCACCTGAACTTTCCCAAGACTGCAAAGTCTGAGGACAGTTCTGAGCTCACGGCCTCCCAGGGGACCAGCGTGAGAGCTAGCACTGCAGAAGACACTTGCCTGTGCCACTAGGCATGTAGGTGGCCTGGCTGAGATTGAGTCTTTGCCCTTTCCTGGCCTCCTGGGGTGTGAAGGTAGGAGTCACCAGGAGGGCAGCCCCTGACACTGCCCCCTCCTAACCCTCTGCATCTCCTTCCTGCCTCCCAGCCATGGCAACCCAAGAGACCCTGCACGTGAAGACCCCTGTGCGTGACAGTATGGCACTGTCCAAGCTGGCCGGCACCAGTGTGTACCTCAAGATGGACAGCTCCCAACCTTCCGGCTCCTTCAAGATCCGGGGCATTGGGCACCTCTGCAAGACGGTACAGGGCAGAGTGACGCCATGGGTGTGGGAGGGTCCCTCTTCTCTAACAATGCTAGAGCTGGGTTTGGGAGTGTACATCTGGGATCCCAGTACTCAATAGGCTGAGGCAGGAAAATGGAGCTGCATAGGGACACCTTGTCTCCAAAAAGGAAAATAATTTTAGGTGCTAAAGAAGATGGTTCAACAGCTAAGAGCACTTGCTGTTCTTGCAGAGGACCCAGGTTCAGTTCCCAGCATCCACATGGAAGCTCCTAACTGCCTGCAACTCTAATCTCAAGGGGTCCGTCACCCTCTTCTGGCCTCTGAGAGAACCGAACTCAAATGTACAAACCCAAACATACAAGCACATAAACACATACCTAAAAATAAATAAAATCTTCTTTAAAAGAAAATAATTTTAGGATAGGCAGGACAACTTTCTGTGAGGTTTGAGCACCCATGTAAGGCTCCTTCTGATTAAAAAGTGCCCCCTCATGAGAGTCTCTAAGAACTGTTGCCTGCCCCTCCCTCTAGCCAGTCCCTGGGGAAGAAGATGCAACTGAGGTCAGATGGTTCAGACACCGAGAAGGAATCTGAGATCAGTGTAGATGGGAGGTGTTCAGATGGGAGGAGCAAACCCAGGCAGGAACAGGGAGGTGGCCTGAACATCCCCCTAACACATACCTCTTGTCTCCACAGAGGGCAAAGCAAGGCTGTAAACATTTTGTCTGCTCTTCAGGTAAGCAGCCAGCCAGCTTTCCTTCCCTCCTGTTCTCAACTGTGCAACCTCTAGCCAGGCACTTCACCTCTCTGGGCCCTGGTCTCTCCAGTAACGCACACATTAACAAGGCTGGATGTGGGGTTTCAGAATGAGACAATGGTGATCTGGGGGAGAGGGGTGTCCAGAGCCTCATATGAAAGGAGTGACCAGTCCCTTTCTTCTGCTCTGACACACCCTCTCCATTGCCACCCAACAGCAGGCAACGCAGGCATGGCAGCTGCCTATGCTGCCAGGAGGCTGGGCATCCCGGCCACCATTGTTGTTCCCAGCACCACACCTGCCCTCACCATTGAGCGGCTCAGGAGTGAAGGTGCCGAGGTTGAGGTGGTGGGCGAGGTGAGTGCAGGCATGGGCAGGGCTCAGAGGGTTACTGAAGGCTGAACAGGGCCAGCATTGTCTCAACCTCTGCTGGCTCCCATCACTCCGCAGACACTGGAAGAGGCCACGCAGCTAGCCAAGACCCTGGCAAAGAACAACCCCGGCTGGGTGTACATCTCCTCCTTTGACGACCCCCTCATCTGGTAAGTGGGGGTCAAGGCCACCCTGTTATTCAGAGCAGGCATCCCCCACAATGTTCAGTACCATCACTCTGAATGGTGGTTCAGACTATACACTCATCAAACACTAGGGTTAGGATGGGGCAAGAGAAGCAGGGACCGGCCCCAAGGCCTGTTACTGCCTAGGATGCAACTGTAGACCTGATCTGTCATCTCCAGTTAACCCTGTCACATATCTCCAGGAAGCCCAGTCCTAACCTGCCGTCCCTCTCCCCATCAGGGAAGGCCACACATCGCTCGTTAAAGAGTTGAAAGAGACGCTGAGCGCCAAACCAGGAGCTATCGTGCTGTCTGTGGGAGGCGGGGGCCTGCTGTGCGGAGTGGTCCAGGGGCTACGGGAGGTAGGCTGGGAGGATGTGCCCATCATTGCTATGGAGACATTTGGAGCCCACAGCTTCCATGCTGCCATCACCGCTGGCAAGCTGGTAACCTTGCCCAAGATCACCAGGTGAGTGTCTGGGGTGTCTCCCTGATCTATGGGTGGGGAAACTGAGGCTTTGGTCACCTGCCAAAAGTCACACAGCCATGTGTGGTATGGCTGGGACTTGGACACAAGTCTGTGGGACTCTGTACAAGGGGTGTGACATTTTCTTACATGATGTAAATAATAATTGCTCTTGAGCGCCTCACACATACTTTGCCAGCCACTTATCAGAGGCCTCTAAGACATGCAAAACACTGGTGAGACAGGATGGTGAACAAACATTCTTGCCCATGAAGAATTTATACTGCAGCCCCAAACCATCAGCTTAAACAAAATTGAGCTTTTTTTTTTTTTTAAAGTGTAGACCCGGGTGTGGTAGCACTTGCCTTTAATCCCAGCACTTGGGAGCAGAGCCAGGCAGATCTGTGAGTTTGAGCCTGGTCTGCGTAGTGAGTTCCAGCTAGCTGGGGCTACAGGGAAACCCTGTTTCAAAAAGATAAAAAAAAAAAAAAAAGAAAGAAAAAAGAAATACAAAGCAAGACCTGAGAAAAGCGATTCAGGAATATCAGGATGTGTTTGAGAGTGATGGAGTCTTTCTCAGCTCTGCTTAGTTTGAGAGGCGAGCGTCCAGACACTCAACAGTCACCAAAACCACCGCAAACCAGAGGCTTTCTGGTCATTGTCTTAACTCCTGGAAGTCACCAGGTTCTTGAGTTTGTTGCTATATCCTTAGCATGTTGATTTAGGGTTCAAAATGATTGCCTAAGTGCCAGCTACATCCACAGTCCTAGCCAGAAAGAGGAAGGGGGCAGAAGGCCATGCCTAAATTTTAAAGACAGACAAAATATGGCTGCACCTCAACTTAAAATGAGATTTCAGCCCAGTAAACCCATCATAGTTGAAAATAATCTAAATTAAAAAATGAACGGAATCCCCCTATCCTGCTGAATGCCCTGTCTAAGCTGTTAGGCACATGGCAGAGTATTGGCTGGTTCCTCCTGTGAATGAATGGCTGAAGGCCTTGACTCACGGCTGTCACCCAACATCGCAAGAGAAAACCGTGCCACAGACCCACAGTCCAGGAAAAGTCCAAGTTCAGGTTTCAAAGTCTAGTTTGTGTTGAGATCTCACAGATCAATCAGGGGCCGTCTCTACCTTCTTCTACTGCGTATGTGGCCACGTATTTGGCAGAGCTCGGTCACGTGGCCACATTAACTAGTTGCAAAGGAGGCTGAGTGTCTGTGTGTACTGCTTTCTAGGGAGATGTCAGTTACTGTCACAGGCAGAGGAGGCTGAATCTAGGTAAAGGATTCTTCTAATTTATATGTGCCAATTGGTTGGGGAGCTGCCCGCCTCTGTCCCTCATTGTCAGGACAGAAGCCATGATTGTTGAGTCTTCATTGAGCCACATGCTGCCTCAGGGCAAGGGTGGCACAGGCCTGGAGAGGTGGAGTTGGGAGAGAGACTGGGAAGAGACGCATCGAACTCCCAGGAGCCAGAAGGCACCTCCACACAGCTACCAGCACAGCCCGGCTACCAGAGCCTGCTCACTGCCCCACTGCCACTACCCTTCCTCTCCTGCCAGATGGAGTTTGGGGGCAGAAGCTGGCACTCAAGCAGCCATTTTGAACCCTAAGTCAGTGTGACCTTGGTCCACACTGCATTGCCTCTGCCTCTATTTCCCCATCTATAAAACTGAGCCTAGCAAACTTGGGATCTTATGTGGCACCTGGTACATTCAAAAGACAGACTCACTCTTGCCATGTCTGTTAGGATGGGGAGGGCCATCTGGACACTCTAAGGAAGCCATGGGACTGAGGACACCCCGGAGGACTCCCTAAAGGAGGCAGCCTTCATCTTGAGCCTAGGTCAGGTTGGCAGGTGATGGGTGGACAGAGCGGATCAACAATGTAGGTTATAAGCTGGGAGTTGACAATGTCTTCAGGCATTTCTGCATCAGGACAGTCTGATGCCCCTGCTGTCTGGGGCCTTGGGGATTTGCCCAGCCCCTGCCTCTCATATGTACCCTCTGCCTCTTTCTCTCCCTGTCCCCATGCCTGCTCTCTCTCCTGTCTGTCTCCTCATGCCCTCTGCTACCCCCAAGTGTTGCCAAGGCCTTGGGTGTGAACACCGTGGGCGCACAGGCTCTGAAACTGTTTCACGAACACCCCATTTTCTCTGAAGTCATCTCGGACCAGGAGGCTGTGGCCGCCATCGAGAAGTTTGTGGGTGCGTAGCAAGGGATTCTTCCACCTCTAATTTTCCTCCCCAGTTCTGTCTCCCTCACCAGCCTAGAATACATAATTCAGTGGTTAAAAGGAAAGTGCACCTCGTAACCACAACAGCAGGTAACAACAGGGAAGGACAGCAAAACCTTGAAAATGCTGAGCTTCCAGGCAGCCAGGGTCAGATGGGAAAAGGGTTTGAGGGTTGGATTTGGACGTGGGCAGTAATGCATGTTCAACCTTGGGCAAGATGGAAAAAGAGTAAAAGTAACACGTGCTGCCACTTGTTTATAACCTGAAACTGCAGCCTTGGCCGCTTGGGATCCGTGGCACTCAGAAGTCTCAGGGTCCTTAGCCCAGGTCTTCCCAGTTACAGTCATTTCATGCTCAGTGATGGCTTGGTGATGAAACCAAGACCCTGCTCGACCAGAAAGGTCCCATCTGGGGTGCCCTGGGAGGTCTGGTCAGCAGACAGGGCCAGAAGCTGCTTGGTTCAGCAAAAGGTCCCTTAGCCAAGACTGGGAGCTGATTGGGTAGTGACTCTCCCAAGCTCTACCAATGACCTGGGATATTCTTCAGCCAGGGCTGAGAACTGATTGGCTTCTGACCAAAGACAATGACCCACCAGGCTATTGGTAGAGTTTGGGCTGGGGCTGGCAGCTGATTGGCTCATCATCCTCCAAGCCCCACCAATGACCTAAAAAGAGTCACCAAGGCTGATAGTTAATGGGATCAATTATCACCAAGCTCTACCAATGGCAGTTCCCTTGGCCAAGGCTGGGTGTTGAGGGGCTTGTGAACCCCAGGCTTAGCCACTGACTGGCTGGTGAGCCCAGACTAGCCCTGCCCTCACCATACCCCTTCCCTACAGATGATGAGAAGATCCTGGTGGAGCCTGCATGTGGGGCGGCACTGGCTGCCGTGTACAGCCAAGTGGTGGACAAGCTGCAAGGTGAGGGCAAGCTACACTCTCCGCTGGCATCACTGGTTATCGTTGTCTGTGGGGGCAGCAACATCAGCCTGGCCCAGCTGCAGGCACTCAAGGCACAGCTGGGCCTGAGGAACCGGCTGCCTGAGTGACTGGCTCTGTCTACACCCCTGGCAGACAGCAATGGCCAATCCCTCATGCCACCCACCACTGCAGGAGGGACAGAGAGCCAAACCACTTCCATACCTGTGACTGCCCTCAGCCACCCTTGCAAGGTGACATCTGCCCACAAGTAATACCAGGGGCCCAGGACAGGGCAGGCTGGGGGACCTGTGTGCCTAGGCTACCTCCTGAAGGATGTCTCCTGCCTACAGAAGCCCCATCTTCCCTCACTCATTTTTGTAATGTGACTTTTCACTGTAAATAAATATGTTAACATATATATTTATAAGGAAAAATCCAATTCATAAGAGTTTTGTTTGTTCTTGACCCAGCGTCTCCATATGTGTAGCCTAGGCTGTCCTCCACCTCAGGATCTTCCTGTCTTGGCCTCTCAAGTGCTGGGATAGCAGACATCGGCTGCCGCACAAGGCTCTGTCTTTTGAATTTCCAGTCTCCTGCCTTTGTCTCTCCCTCCCCTGGAGCTGATCTGGCTCTCAGAGGAGCAGCGGACACTCCCCACCCTCACTCTGGGGGTTCGAAACTCAGTGGGCTGGCATGAGGGCAGGGATCCACACATGCAGGCCCATGGCTAAGCCACAGGGACCGCCTGTGTGCATAGAGGCCCTGGAAGAGCTGGTCTTTCAACCCCACACTGCAGAGCTGGGCTCCAGAGCTCTGTGGAGAGATAGGCTCCATCCTAGCCAGCTAGGTCTGCCATGGCAAAGCTAGCTTTTACCAGTTCCCCTTTTCTACCTTTCTGAGACACACTTCACAGAGAGAGGGTCCCTACCTTTCTAACAAGGTGTCCACAACCTCCTAATCATGCCCAGCATGGCAGGTACTGAACCTTCAACAAAGAATGGGACTCCAGCCCAGGCCTCTGACTAGTAGGCTGCAGGCTTTCTGTTCCCGCTTCCACTACATGGGAGACCACCCAAGATGTAACTCGGTCTCTGTGGGTCTCTGTGGCCACAGGACTTAGGAAAGTCTTGATGGCTAGCAGGACCTTAGACTAGAATCCAGAACATGCTCAGAATGTATATGCTCAGAAGTACCTAAGATGTGGGTGGATGGACAGATGAATGGATAAACAGAGGTATAGGGATAGATAGACAGACAGATACAGAGGGATAGACAGGTGAACAGATAAAGATGGATGGAAAACATGAACAGATGGCTTGAGTGTGGGCTTATAATCACAGCATTTGGGAGGTGAAGGAAGGATGATCATGAGTTTGAGGCCTGAGTTACATAGCAATACCGAGAAAAGGAAAGGGATGTAGAATTCTGGTAGATGGCTTCAATAGATGGGCGGGTAGGTGGACCAATGAATTGGGTAGATGGGTGGGAGGAGGAGTGGGCAGGTGGCTGGCTATGCAGATGGACAGTGGATGGGTGAATGGATGAGTAAGGAGTAGGTGGGGTGGACAGATGGGAGGGCAGGTGGCTG
Source organism: Nannospalax galili (assembly GCF_000622305.1). Classification (NCBI taxonomy): domain Eukaryota; kingdom Metazoa; phylum Chordata; class Mammalia; order Rodentia; family Spalacidae; genus Nannospalax; species Nannospalax galili. Next base: position 4,128,527 of record NW_008350324.1, read on the forward strand.
ACTGCAGACGAACAGTGGGTGAGTGGACGGGCAGAGGAGTGAAAGGTCAGATGACCAGAAGGATGGACAAGGAGTACCTGTGAATGGTGAGCATACTTGCCTGGGAAGAGAAAGTGCTGACCCCCGTCCCTGCTGCCCCACAAAGCACACCAGGGCCAGGCCTCTCCTGTTTAATGGTGGCACAGCCTGTGATTTGGTTCCCACATTGGGGAGCCAGGGGCACTGCCAGGAGGCCAGGGGCAGGCCTAGGCCAGGGAAGGACAGGAGGCAGGAGTGTGGGGTGATAGGTCACATGCCCTGCAGAAAAGACACCGGGGACCCTCCAGCCACAAGTGGCCAGAAACTTGGTGGTTTTTGTTTTCAAGCTTCTGTCCTTAAGGAAGCTGCCCAGAAGGGGACAAAGGACTGCTCCCTGAGAAGACAGAGGGGCTGGGCCTGCAGGCCAGGAATGACACCAACCATGAGTCATACCTAGGACTGGACGCTGAGCCCCACCAGCCTGTGATCCACACACAGAGGGAGCAATCCTGGTCAAAGGGTGCCCAGGACCCCACCAGGCCCTCAGCCAAGTATGAGCCCTGGCCCACTGTTGGGAGGGACAGAGACACAGTTGATAGAAAGAGCCATGAAGGGGTGAAAGGCAGAAGGACAGACAGTGAGCTCTGAGCTCACAGAGTTTGTGTTAAGACCAGGGGCCAGCGCAGGGAAAGACCGGAGGGGTGGGCAGCAGGTGTGTGACCCTGAAGGCTATGCAGGGCAAAGGCAGCTGGGCAACATGGAGGTCAGTCCCACAGGACCTGGACAGGTGAGAACTTCCAGAGGTCAGGTTGGCCCATGTGTAGCATGTCGTGGAAGGGTGAGGTGCTCCACTGGAAGGGGGGCACCTGGTCCCACGTGGGGCCACTGGCTGCCATCAAGCTCATGAACTTGGTCAGTGAATAGCTGGTCACCTGGAGGCCGAAGAACAGACCACTGAGCTGTTAGGTCCATCTAGGGAGTTCACCTCTTCATCCTGACCTTGATTCCAGAGCCCCATTTTGAAGCTGACCCCAAAGCAGATGTCCTTGACCCAACAGAGGCCAAGACATGACCCCTGACCCAGTGCCTGCTCCACCCACCATCCCCCAATCCCCTCCCCGCAAGGACAGGTGGCCTGGGTGGCAAACCTTCACATCGATGCCACCATGGGAGCGCTGGCGCAGGGCTGGGAACGGGTAGGAACCATTGGCTGGGTTGAGGTCAGAGCGGGCAGAGATGGCGTTCTCTCCGTTAGGCTTCGGGTCACAGGTTTCACACAGTGACAGGGGGTCATGGAGGAAGTCATTATACCTGGGTGTGAGTGGAAGGGATGCTAGTCACTCAGGGAAAAGGCCAAGCTCCTCATGGGCAGCCTTCCTAAACCTGCTGGGCTTCTCTCAACACCAACCTCAGGTAGATCCAGACGTAAGCTACCCTTACCTCTCCACTGGGCCACCCCAGCCTCATCAGATCTTCCTTGGGAAGAGTCTCCAGGCCCCATCCCAAGCAGGCCAGACACCCTGTCTGTCCCTTGATAGTATTTGTTGGGCTTCAGGTTGCCCTGGCCACACTTCAACTTCAGCCTGGGTCCTGGGCAGACATCGCCATCTCCCAGGAGCAAAAAACCAAGGATGACAGGGAGCAGGTTTGGTGCTCAGTGAGCGCCCAGCCACTCCCCAGGACTGGTGGCTCAGCACAGTGCTATCAGCCAGATGCACAGGTGGCTCTCAGCACCACACCAGTGATGAGTTCACCCACCTCAGGAGCTGGATCATTGAGTCCATGTCCTTTACAAGTGAATGGTTCCGCAGGAAGATCTGTGCTCGAGGGCTCTTGCTATACGAAAACCAGTCTCCGTACTCGGCCACCAGGGCTGGCAGCCCACTGGCGTTGAACACAGTCTCAAAGAACCTGCTGGGACAAGGGTGGTCACCCACGCCCCCACCAGGAAGGTGGAAGGGGCAATGGCAGTGAATGTTGTCACTAACGACCATGACATCAGGATGCAGTGAGGACCTCCTGTGCTTGTACTAGGGGTGAATGGACTTGGGCTCTGAGGGCAAATCCCACTTCACTGTTCTCTAACTTTGGAGCCGTGAGCAAGCGCAGCTCCCTGCCTCATTTTCCACATCTGTGGAAAGGGAACAGGCTACTATACCCACGTATCATGGTCACAAGGTCCCAGAGACAGCCAGGGAAAGCAGGGGGTGCCAAGGTGGCCCTAAGCAGCCCAGTCAAGACTAAGTATTTGTTGGGACTCAGGCTGCCCCAGCCACACCTCAACTTCAGCCTAGATCCCAGGTGGGTATCTCCACCTCCCAGGAGACAGGGGAAGACCCAGCTGGATGCCTGGTAATATCCAGACCCTGGGTGTGGCACCCCAAGCCACCTTGCGGTGAGTGTCAAAACTGGAGGTCACACAATGGCGTGTGATCACCATGGGGCTTTCTCGGCAGGAGAGTAGGGCTAGGGCCCTTCTCGCTCTGGAGGTTTAAAATGTCACCTGGGGAAGGGAGGCATGGAAGAAGGAAGGGCACGTACGGGATGTTGTAGCTGGCCCAGTAGGTCGTCTCATAGAGCTCCGCAGTCTTGTCAGCCACTACCACCATGCCCCTGGGACCCAGAGAGATAGACAATGGCAGTGAGGAAAGGGCTCTAAGAACACAGCCTGGGCAGGGACTGTGTCTCAAACCTCCCACCCAAGCCAGGGGCTGGCCCCAACCCAACCTGGCTTCCCTCTCTCTACTCCAGGGACTCACGGGATCTGTTCCAGGATGGTAAGCACCCGGCTCCCAGGGCAGGGCTCACCAGGGACAAACGCCTTGTAGTCCACAATCATCCACTGGTTATTATACCTGTCAAGCCCAAGGAAGAAGCCTGCATTGAGCCTGGAATCCCTGCCCCAACCTCCCTCTGCCCCGGCATGCCACATGGCTAGGAGTCATTGGCAGTGGTAGCCTGGAGGTGTCCTACCATCCAGAAATACCCCGAAACTGCAGCTTGACCAGAAGCCCACACAACCCTCTTGCTGCATTCTACCCTCCTGCCCAACAATAGTCCATGACTCCCTAGTGCTTACAAAAACAAAGGTCAATTCTTTGTGAGGTACTCTGAGACCTGAGCACCCACTTCCAGGGTCTGGTTCCTAGGCCCCTTCCCCACTCATACATTCCTCAGCCCTCTCCAAGGATCTGAGCCTCTTCCTGCTAGATTTCCCCAAGAGGAATTGCTTGTAGGAGTGGAGAAAATTCTGCCCTCCTTGAACCTGCTTCCCCCACAAAAAAAAAAACAAGGGAGGGGCATTGGGCAAGGTGGTGCATGCTTTTAAATCTCAGCACTTGGGAGGCACAGGCAGGTGGACCTCTGTGAGACTGAGGCAAGCCTGGTCTACATTGCCAGTTCCAGGCCAGCTGAGGCTATAGGGAGACCCTGTCTCAAAACAAAACAAAACAAAACAAAACAAAACAAAAACAAGGGAGGATCTCTGAACCAACTCTGAGAGCCTGAGAGAGGGATGGGGCACGAGGCCCACTGGATCCCCTGGGGTTTGAGTACTACAGTCAGTTTGCTGGTTTCCAGGTGAGAGCCTCAGGGTCAGAACACACTCACGTGCCACTGTTGAACTTCTTAAAGATCTCGGCCCAGGTGGCCCCATCCAGGGCCAGGCGGTTGGCCACAATGTTGCGGATCCACTCTAGCACGCAGCCCTCAGGTTTCACGTACTTCCATAGGTCTGGATTCTTGTTGCCGATGGTGGTCTCTAGGGTGACCTGTGGGAGACGAGATGTTGCTGCACACCCCAGACATGCTACCACTAAGCCTGCACCAGTGGTGACTCAGAAATCAACGGGTTTTGATTGACTGTTTTGATACAGCCTCTTCCTGCCTCGGGTGCACCCCAATCTTGCACCCATCTCTGCCCTGGGCACCAGCCTCTAGGGGAGCCCAAAGTGTCACCACGGGGTAAACTCAGCCCCAAACTCTTACCCGTCCTCTCAGTCCTGCAGGGAGAGCTGGCGGCTTAAGGCTCTTCTCCCTGGAGCCCCAGCACCTAGACTTGGGGGGACCTTGGCCTGACTCCCTTGGCCTTGGAGCTGTGAGGTGCTGCCTGACCCTGCCCATTTTCCTTGGAGCTTGTCTTCTGTGTGTATATAAACCAGGCCTGAAGAGGGCTAGAGACATGGCTCAGCAGTTAAATGCACTTACTGCTCTTACAGGGACCACAGTTTGGTTCCCAGAACCCATACCAGGCAGCTCACAACTGCCTGTAACTCCAGTTCCAAGGGATCCAACAACCTCTTCTGGCCTCTTCACTCATATGTACATACCCACACACAAACACACACAAGTTCACATAATTAAAAATAAAAAATAAAGGGGCTGAAGAGATGGCTTAGTGGTTAAGAGCATCAGATGCTCTTGCAGAGGACCCAAATTTGGTTCCCAGCACCCACATGGCAGCCAACAGCCCTCTGTAACTCCAGTTCCAATGCCCTCTTCTACCTCTCAGGGTATAACATGCATGTGAAGGTATAGCATGCATGTATACATGCAGGCAAAATATTCATACACATAAAATAAATCTTTAGTAAAATAAAAAGGCAAAGCTAAACAGGCATGATGGCACTGGCCTGTAAGTCCCATACTTGGTAGGCAGAGGCATGAGGACTGTCACAAGTTTCAAGGCCAGCCTAGAGTATATATCGAGTTCCAGGCAACCAGGGCTCCACAGTAAGACCCTGTCTCAAGCAAAGCAAAACCAAACCAAACAATAGAAGTTATATCCTCAGCTGAAAAGATTCCGTTGCACTTGGCTTTCTATGATGCACATCAGGAAAATGGGGTTCTGACTATTAAATGATCCTGTGTAGTAACTCGGAGCCTCCAGAAATGCCGTACTTCTCCAGGGGTGCAGACTGGCCCTGATAAGAATCATGGGGCTAACTAAACATGTGCTCTGGCTTAAATGGCCTGCCAGGTCCTTAGAGCTGAGAGGCAGCCTTGTTTTAGGAATCTGCACAGCCAGCATCCCAATCAGCTCTTCTGGCTCTCCTGAGAGCTGCAGCCAAGCCCTGCCATCTCTTCAATGACAGGTGTGCTGAGACTGGGAGAAACTAAGAAATGTGGCCCAGGTCATGGCTGGGGAGCAGAGGGGCTATACTTCTGAAACCTAACCTCCCAGGCTGAAATCGGAGTTCAGGTCCCTGCAGTCCCAAGGGGTGCTGGCCTGGGTTTTCCTTATACGAACAGGCTGAAAATAGCTAAAAGCTGTCAGAATGGTATTTTAGTTTTAAATTTTATTTACTTATTGAGTGTTTTATGAGCCAGGTCTCACACTGTAGCTCAGGCTGACCTCAGGTGGAGGCAGGAGAATCAGGGGTACAAGGAAAACTCAGCTACCTAGTGAGTTCTAGGCCAACCTGGGCTACATGAGGCCTTGTCTCAGGAAATCATAATAAAAAATAAAAAGAGGGGCTGGAGAGATGGCTCAGTGGTTAAGAACACTGGCTGTTCTTGCAGAAGACCCAGGTTCAAATCCCAGCACCCACATGGCAGCTAACAACTGTCCATAACTCCAGCTCCAAGAGATCTGACGGCCTCTTCTGTCCTCTGAGAGCATTGCATGACACGGGTACACTTACATACATGCCGGCAATACACGCATACACATAAAACTAATAAACAAAATACTTTTAAAAAAATAAAAAATAAAAAGAGAAGAAAAATAAAAAGGACATTTAAGCTGGACCTAGGGGCTTAGGTGTATAATTCCAGTATTCTTGGAAGGCTGAGGCAGGAAGACCACTGCAAGTCTGAGGCTAGCCTGGGCTACATACTAAGTTCTAGGCCAGCCTAGATTATAGCATGAGACACTGTCAAAAAATGAAATAAAGCAGACAAGCAAAAATATAAAAATAAAAATAAAATAGTCTGAGAAGGAGGTCAGAGTGTCCTCTGCTGTCAAAGGGGCCCAAGGCTCAAACACAGTGAAGCAGTGAGGTATACTGGTCTCCTGTGCTGGCCTCAGTGACAGGCCCTGGGTTCCATCACAAGCACACACATGCACATGCTCCTGTGACTGAAGCCCCCAAGGGCTTGCCTCCCACTCCCAAGCAAGAGGCTCCCTGCCGTGTGGCTCTCTCCAGCCTCTCCCACATTCACACTTGAATAAGCAACAGCACAGACTGGAGAGTGAGCCCTATCACACCCACTAGTGCCCCTGCATGTCCCCGTACCCAGAGCACTTTGGGCAACACAGTCCCTTTCCTGGAAGCATCATTCTGGTGATCCTGGGTGCCAGCTTCCCCAGCCAGGGTGCCAGGAACAGATTTCTAAAGGAGCCTGGATACAAGCCAGGGAAAGCAGGGAAAACAACAGGCTGTAAACAGCAACTATTCAGAGAGCAGCCAGGTTAGGGGGTGGGTAGAGCGGCCGGAGACGCCGGACGGAAAACAAGGTCACTGGAGGGAAAGGAGGGCCTCTGTGCAACACAGAAAAACAAACCCGGGTCACAGAGGTCAAGAGCTTCAGAAAGGTTCCCAAGACCAGCTGTTGCTGAGGACCTGGGTTCCCACAGAGTTCCAGGCCAGCTGTAGAGTTCAGAGGTTCGGTTGGGGCCTGGGCACCTGGGTTTATTAAGTCCTTCTGGGTCCAGACACCACTAGGGGGTGGAAAGGAGCCTCTACTTCATTCTCCACTCTATCCCTTTCTCCCACAGGTACCCAGAGTCACTGAGCCATGTCCCCAGAGAGGATGTGAAAGGACTCACTCACCAGACCGCTACCTAAGATGTAGAAGTCGTCACCGGAAAAGATGGCGCCAGGGTAGGACGAGAAGACCACGTTGTTGCCAGCAACCAGGGGGTACTCCTCTGCAGGACAGCAGCTGGGGCTGGTCAGACAGGCTTGGGGGACCCACACCCCATCCCTTGAGGCTGGGGTCCCCAGGGGGGAAGCATGCAGGCCTCAGAGGAGTCCCTGCCTCTGTCCCTTCTGTCATCTAATATAGCACATGAGGTTACAGCAGGTAAAATATGTAGGTGTGTATGCCTGGAATCCTCATGCCAGGGAAGCTAATGCAGATTTCTGGTTCAAGGCCACCAAAACAGAAGTAAAAAGAGGGATGGGCATGTAGTTCAGTGGTAGAGTGCCTATCATGAATAAGGTTCTGGGTTCAATCCCCAATATATATGGATGGATGGATGGATGGATGGATGGACAGATGATGACAAAGACAGTAAGAGAGAGAGTCACCTTGAGGGAGAGACACATCAAGCAACAATGGTTGACACACCTTGCCAAGTAAGAATTCCTGGCAGAGCTCCAGAGCTCACAAAGGCCCCATCCCTCCCCACTGGCCCATATGGCTGCTCCACCCTTCTACCTTTCGGCCCCTCCAGGAACTGCAGCTGGTACTTCTTGATGACGCGCAACATATTCTGGTAGGATGTCCAGGTGTTGTGGGCCACCAGGAGGTCCCGCTGGCCAGGCAGCAGCTTGATGAGGGCAGAACAGGAGCCCGAGCCCAGGGAAGACTTGGTCTTGGTCTTATTCAGGACCAGCTCTAGGTCTTCCAGGTCTCCTGATATCTGCAGCAGACTAAGGAAGCAGGACAGGAGAGTCATGGGCTGCCCTGCACAGGTCACAGCTGTGGGTCTTTAAGTCAGTGGACTCACTGCAGCTGGAGAATAGAAGTGACAGAGCTTCTAGGAGGTTCGTAACTCCTTCCCCCACCCTGTGCAGACTGAGGGTGGCACTTACAGGAACCCCAAGGGTTTGATGGTGAACCTCCCAGTTGGGAAGTGCAAACGGCCTTCATAGCTGTCCTCCAGGCCTTTCAGTTGCAGAAGGGTCAGCCGCACCTGGGGGAGGAGCAGAAGGAGAGTGAGGCTCCCCAGTTCACCCCTCTGGGCCATTGGAGGGGTTCTCGCCTGACAGAGGAGAGTACAGGCTCCAACCAGCCCTGACCCTTCTCTTGCTTTCAATAAGTCAAACTCTATGACCCCTCCTCAGGCTGATCCCATGTCTTCCTTACTTAAATCTCAGGTCAAAAGCCACCTCCTCCAGGAAGGCTTCTAGCCTGGCCTGGCCCCTACCAAACAGCTCTCTGCTTTTAGTCTACTCAGCTCTGTGGCTGCTGCTCCTGACATCCCCACTGTCCCTGTTTTGCTTCAGTATTCTGTAACCCCAGAGCCATTACCATGTCTCTCACTGGACATTAGCTGATGCTGGACACATACCAGGAAATTAGTAAGGTTATACAAGATGGATGGATGGATGGATGGATGGATGGATGGACAGATGGGTGGGTGGGTGGATGGATGAGTAGATGGATAGGTGGGTGGATAGATGGATAAGCAGATGGATGGGTGGGTGGATGGAAGGATGGGTGGATGGATGGATGGAAGGATGGATGGTGGATGGATAGATGGTGGATGGATGGATCACTCAGCAAATGAGTTAGTGGATGGACAGAAGGTAGAAGAATGTATGAACAAGAGAGTGGATGGCTGGCTTGATGGTGGATGGGTTAATGTGTACAAGTATGGGTGGGTAAATAGATGTGTTGGTGGGTGGATGGATGGATGGATGGATGGATACTTTAGTAAGTGGGTGGATGGGTGGGTAGGTGTTCAGATGGATAGATAGGAGGGATGAATGGATGAATGGGTTATGTGTACTGGTGGGTAAGCAGACATATGAATGGTTAGCTGGGTAGATGGATAACTGGGTAGTTGGATGGGAACATGAAATGACTGGGGTGGGAAGCTGAAGGGAAGAGTGGGTAGATGGGAGAGAAAAGCCTGATCTAAAAAGGGAAGAAGCAGGTGAATGGGCAGCAAGAACTCTGCTTAGAGATGAAAATGGCATCAATACAGCCCAAGGCAGAGGGTGTATGAACAGGCAGGGGGTCTTCTTTCAGAGACAGCTGCTTGTGCTGCAAGGCTAATCCCTCAGGTCTGAGGGAGCCCTCTAGCTCAATAACTTTTGCACTGACAACTCAGCCAACTGACCAAGGTTAAGGACCTGCTCACGCCCTCCCCAGCATCTAGCCAATCAGCAGCTCAGAGGGAAGGGAAAGTCCACTTTCTGGGAGCTTTAGTTTTTCTCTTCTCTCCCCTTTCTAGAACTGTTTTTGCTGACCTCCAGCCGTGTATGCGCCTCCCTGGCAGCAAGTAGAACCTTGGGCCACCGATCAGCTATATGTCTAGTGTTCTTGGACAGCAGGAAGGCAGAGAGATGGTGCACACAGGCCAGAATGGGCAACTGGAGATCCATCAAGTGGACAGATGGAAGGATGGCAGGTTGGAGAGGAGGGTGCAGATGCTGATGGCTACACCCAAAGGCAATTGGCCAGTTGGAAGCACACCCCAAAATAGCCACCTCCCACTGAGTGGGGCAGCCAGCCCACCTGGTGCCAGTAGGGTGAGTCCCGGCTGAGCTCCATCTCCTTCTGCATCCACACCAGGTTGGCATCCAGGAAGTTCTTGAGCTTCTCGCAGTAGCCAACTTCATACTCAAAGGGGCCACAGTAATTGACCACTGTGTTCATCCAGTGCATGTAGATAAGCTACAGATGAGGAAGCAGGACCGTGAGGGATGGTTCTACCACAGCACAGATAGCCTCCCAGCCTACATAGCTTTTGGTCCCCTTCATACCCCAAAGCTTCTTGGGTCTCCCACCTTTAGGGCATCCAACATGGAAGGTCTAAACTAGACGACACTTCCTCTGTTGCTAGGGACCCCAATCTAGCTGTGTTCCACCATCGACTATGGGGGTCTTGGGTTGTTCTGTTTCATGTTTGTAGTGCTAGGGATTGAACCCAGGGCCCTGTGCATGCTAAGTAGATGCTCTGCCATTGAGCTACAGCCCAGCCCTGAGGTTTGCTTTTGTGGTTTTATTTGGTTTGTTTGTTTAGAGGTGGGGTCTTATGTATACCAGGCTGACCTTGAACTTGTAGCCAAAGAAGGCCTTGAAATGCCAGATCCTCCTGGCTCTACCTCAAAAATGCTGGGATTATGGTGTGTGCCACGACTCCAGGTTTATAAGGCATTGGAGATGGAACCAAGGGCTTGTGCATGCTAGGCACACTTTCTACCCATGGAGCTGCATTCCCAACCCATTGCTTGGTTTTCTGAGATGGGGTCTCACTATGCAATCCAGGCTGGCCTTGAGCTCACAATTCATCCTCCAAAGCCTCTAGCATGCTGGAACACAGCACTACAAGCAGGTACCACCACCCCTGGCTGGACCCCTGTGGTTTTGTACAGCTCCCTGCTCTGTTCAAAGCACCAAGGACAGAGGCAACAAGACAGCAAGTCTGCTGTTGACTCACCAGGCCAGGAATGCCTGGCACTTGCCTAGATGCTGTGTGGATGAGCTTGGGCTCGTTTCAGGGGGAAAGAGACTGTAGCCTAGCCCACCCTGTTCCTCAGCTGTCAGACAGTCAACCCCTAGATGTATGAGTGAGGTTGTCCCACGTTGGACAGTTGCCCTAGCATGTCTGCCAGGAGACTACAGCACTACAAGTGAACCTAGCCAAGGTCAACCTGGCCTGGTCCAGAATAACCAGGGCACCCAGCCACTGCTCATCAAGAGGAGGGCTGCTGGTCCCTGGGACACTGGGGGGTGGCAGTGCCTATGGCTCGTGTAAGTAAGCAGCCTCATATGGAATGATACATTAGAGTCTTGAGTTCTCTGAGTGCTGTGGTCACTGTCCCCATCACAGCAGTCTGGGCTGGACTAGCCCCAGGAGCTGTGCATGTTATGGGTTTAGGCCACAGGGTGGTGCTGTTGGGAGGTGTGGAAACTTGAGGAGGCAGAGCTTGGTGGGGGACTACTGAGGGTCACTGGAGATGTGGCCTAGAAAGGGACACAGGAATCCCACTCTCCTCTTCCATTTTTGCTTTCTGGCTCATGAAGGGGACATTGTGTTCTGCCATGCGTGTGTCCATGCCACTGCCTCCCAGGATCTCCTGGGACCCAAAGCAACGGGTCACTTGGCCTTGGGCACTACCAGAGCTGAGAGTCAAACAAAATGAACCTTTGCCTATGAGCTCAGTATCATTTCATGACAGTGACATGAAACCAACACATCTGCTCTACAACTGGAGAAATCAAACCACAGGCAGGTGAGCACCTCAAGACACCCAATCAGCAAACCACAGGGCCAAGACATGTTTGAATGTCCCAAAGCTCTACACTCTTTGGGCAAAGGTTGGAGGTAACTTCTGGTCATGCCTAATTCTACAAGAAACACTCTCTATTATGGAAGACAGCAAAGGCTGTGTCAATGCCCACCACAAGGAGCTGATGGCTCAGTGACCCCTGCCCAGTCATTAGCTCACTAGAACCCACCCAAATCCAGCTCACCACAGCTCCACTAATACTCTCCATGTACCTCTCAGAACTTGCACAGCACTGCTCTGGTGCCTGTCCTACACTAGGTTCTGGGCTGGGCTCAGCTGAGAACAAGACATTGTCCCTACCTATCCACAGAAGCCAGAGGAGGAGGCAGCAAAGCAAACTGGTCAGGAGTAAAGACTTGGGCCACACAGAGCTGAGTTTGAAGTCAACTCCTCGGCTTCACTGGCTGTTTAACCTTGAAGAAGTATCTTCACCTCTCTAGATCTGAGCCACATCACCTCTCCCCAGCTAAGATGACCAGGCCACCCTCAGAAGCTTGGGGTAGGGACCCAGTGAGATGACATAGGCAAAGTGCCCTTGTGTTCCTGGCATGAGAACTGCTGTGGCCTCACCTTAGTGCCCCCAGCAGGCTGTGTAGAGAAAGGGTCGAGTCTCACCACTTCCCTAGACACAAGGATCCTGGGAGGCCATCCAGGGGGCAGCTGGGCACCAGCCCTGTGTAGTGGGCTCATGCGGGGTGCCCCAGTAGAGGCTGCTTCCTGGGCTCCACCCTCCCCCACACCACAGCTCACATGCTCCATGCCTCTCCCTCAGTGGCAGCCCCACCATGCTCCACTGTGATGGCTGACAACCCAGGCCCAGCCAGGATATACAGTGTTCTTGCTTAAAGCAACTTTGGATGCTCCCTCCATGTCCCAGGGTCACCTGTGGAATACACACCCAAAGAGTAGGGCTGCTGGTTCCTGGGGCCTGTGTGTGTCCCATTCTCTAAGTTACTGCTGGTTCCTGGGGCCTGTGTGTGTCCCGTTCTCTAAGTTAATGCCCAGTTATTTCCCAAAGTGGGTGTCCTCTACCAACCACCAGCCAGCATGGGAAAGACTGCCACCCACAGCCTCACTTCTGATGGCGGACTCCTGAAACATAACTGCGAATTTTTACACTTCAAAATCAGGTAAGCAGAATGCTCTGTTATTTGGGGACTCGCTACATGGAGGAAAACTAGGTTAACACTGGTACGAGCCGGGCAGGTGGTATGTATCAGTACTCGGGAGGCTGAGACTAGAGGTTCGAAAGTTTAACAGCTGTTGGGACAAAAGAGTGAACTGTAGGTCAGGTTGGGTGAGACTCAAAACACATAGTAAAGAGGGTCAAGGGTGGAGAATAGCCACAGAGCACTTGCCCAGCATGTGGGAGACCCTAGCTGCAATCTCCAGTATTTAAAAAAAAAAACCCTGTGATCTCAGGAGACTGAGGCAGGAGGGTCTAAGGTAACCCGGGCCACATACTAAGACCCTGTCTCAAAACACCAAGAAAGAAACACAGACAAAATGCATGAAAGCAGAAAGGGGACCATTTGGGACCAGCAGGAGGTGGAAAGAGGGACAGGGAAAGCAACAGGGGTGACTGCAAGCAAGGTACAATAACATGTATTCAAACGCCAGCGTGAAACTCATTACTGTATACCTCAGAAGCATTTATATATAAATGCAAAAGGAAAAGAAAACATGAGGCTAAGGGAGCCAGTTACAGAAAGGCTCATATTCCTAGTACTCAAGACGAAGGTCTGGGTTCTGTCCCCAGCAACAAATAAACCAGGCAAGGTGGTACACTCCTGTAATCCCAGCACTTGTGAAGGCAGACCAGAAGTTTAGAGTCATCCTTGGCTACATAGTGAATTTGAGGCCATCCTGGGTTACATGAGAGCCTATCTCAAAAAACAACAAACAAAAAGCAAAAAAATAGGCAGCAAGAGGGCAGGAGCCCATCTGTGTGATTCTGTCTCTGTGAGGTTCACAATAACCATATCCAAGAAACACTACTGCCTGGAGAGCACCCAATGCTAAGGCCAGGATGGGTGTGCTGGATAGCTTTAGTGTCAACCTGACACACCTAGGTAGAGGGAGACTCAATTGGGGAATTGCCACCATTGGACTGACCTATGGCCATGTCTGTGGGGTAGTCTCTTGATTGTTGAGTGATGTGGGAGGGCCCAGCCCACTGTGGGTGGTACCACCCCTGGGCAGGTAGGCCTGTGTTGCATGAAAAAGCAGGCTGAGGATAGGTCAGGGGAGCAAGCCAGCAAGCAGCATTTCTCCATGGCCTGTGCTTCAGCTCCTGCCTCCAGGTTCCTGCCCCGTGTTCCTACCTTGGGCTCCCTGATGAACTGTGACCCAGGAGATGTAAGACAAATAAACCCTTTCCTCCCTAAGTTGGTATTGGTCAGAGTATTTTGTCACAGCAATGGAAAAACAAACCAGAACAATGGGAATGATTGTCAGCTGAATGGAACTGCCTTCTGGTATGATGATGATGTTCTGGAATCAGATAGTAGCGACAGCTGCACCACCTTAGAAATGTACAAAGAACCATGGAGTATACTTTTTTCTTTTTGAGGGGGATGTGATTGAAGCTGGCTTGAACTCCTGATCCTTGAGCCTCTGCCTCCCAGTGTCTGAGATTACAGACATGAGTTATCATGCATGGCTTGTGTTTTTATTTTGTTGGTTTTTCTCAGGGGGAGTGTTGCTGTTGTTTTCAAGATACAGTCTCACTCTGTAGCCTAGGGTGCCCTCAAACTCAGCAATCCTCCTGCCTCAGCTTCATAACTCTTAGAATTACAGGTGTGTTCTGCCCAACTTTGTAGGCCCTCTTTAAAGAATGTGGCTCTTTCCCCACCTACATGGAGGGCAGAAGGTGGGAAACTATTCTGCACATGCATCAAACTCTCTGAAGCCCCTGAGGATGCCCTTGCTTGGCAGGGGTGAGGCAGGTGGGACTGCGGGCTCCCCCATGTTGGCCTTACCTCCTCAGACACAGAGGCTTCCACCACACCAGCTGCATAGGCCTGCAGGCTGTCATTATAGTTGCCATTTGTGCCCAAGTCCAGAAAGGCCCACCTGGAGGGGAGAGGGAGGACATTTGGTCAGTGGCAGGGACCCCTTCGAAGCCAGTGTCATCCAGACTCCCAGCTCCAGGAGGTTGGGGCTTGGGTGTTTGTCTCGTACTGGGGATAGGTCTGTGCATACCAGGCAGGCAGGCCCTCTACCACTCCATCCTCCTGTCTTTGTTTTTTCTCCATTTTTTAGCCAGGATCTCACTATGTAGCCCAGGCTAGCCTCAAACTCACAATCCTCCTCCCTCAGTTTTCCAAGTGCTGGGATACAGGTGTGCATCAACACACTTGACCCAACTCTAGCTTTACACCATGAAAACAACCCAGTGAGCAATAACTGCCCACACAGACATCTGTCTGCCTGCACCTGCACACCTGCCTGGTCAGATCCCTGAACAGAAAGCACTGGCTCAGAGAGCGTGTGCACTTCTAACAACTGAACCAGCTTTTCCCGTGACCTATGCAATCCATGTCTCCTTGATCCTCCAGTCATGGCAGCCAGCACTTACTGAGCTGGGTGACAGTCTAGTCACCCTCACATTTGTTAACACACTGAGTCCCGTGGTAACCTCACAGTCCATCCAGGAAGGCAGCTTTAGTGGCCCCATCAGATACAAAAGGAGAGACTGAGGCACAGAGTTGATCACCTGGTGATGGACACCCTGTGCCCATGCCCTTTGCACTAAGACTTTACAATGTCTCCTCCCACAACCACAGGTGATTCCCAGACCTTGATCTGGGCTCTGTGACTGGCCAGTTTTGCCCAGTGGGACATGGGTGAAACTGGCACAGTGCTCACCATACAATTAGCTTCAAGAGGCCTCTTGACTCTCTACTACCCTCCTGTGCATTTGCCACTGTCCTAGAAAGAACATCCTCAGACAGCACACTGATCCCAGGAATGTGAGACAGAGCGGACCAGGTGTGCAGACCTACAGCCTACAGTAGCGCAGCCCCAGCAACCCCAGTTCCATGAGGGTCATCAGTTATTGGGACTGTTATGAAGTACTGGTGCCCAGTGCTAACTGATACACTTGCAGGGTCAAAGGTAGCTAAGGGTGGAACAGGACTCCTGTCAAAGCAGGCTGTCTCCCCTTTTTGTTTGTTTGAGACAGTCTCTCTCACTGAGACTTGGAGTTAGCCAAATTATGCTGGTTGGCCAGTGAGCCCTGGGGACCTCCATCTTTGTCACCCCAGCAAAACCTTAATAAAGAAAGATGTGGCTGGAGAGATGGCTCAGCAGTTAAGAGCACTAGCTGTTCTTGCAGAAGACCCGAGTTCAGTTCCCAGTACCAATATGGCAGCTAGCCTCTTCTGTCCCCCAAGAGCATTACATGGCATGGGTATACTTACATATATGCAGGCATATCACTCATACAAAAAAGACAAATTAAAAAAAAATTTTTTTTGTCTTTTTTGAGACAGGGTCTCCCTGTAGCCCCAGCTGTCCTGGAACTCACTATGTAGACCAGGCTGGCCTTGAACTCACAGAGATCTGCCTGCCTCTGCCTCCCAAGTGCTGGGATTAAAGGTGTGCGCCACCACGCCCAGCAAATAAAATATTTTGTAAAAAGATGCATAAGCTGTGAAGGTCTGTGGTTTAGATTCGATTTTTAAAAAATATTTTATTATTTTTATTTTATTGTGTATGAGTGTATTGCCTGAGTGTATGTGAGTGCACCTGTGTCATGCAATGCTGCACAGGTCAAGAGGGCTTCAGATTCCACTGGAACTGGAGTTAAGGACGGTTTGTAGCCTCCATGTGGGTGCTGGGAATCGAACCCAGGTCCTCTGCAAGAGCAGTCAGTGCTCTTAGCCACTGAGCCATCTCTCCAGCCCCTAGATTCAATTTTTAAAATGTAAATTGGGCTAGAGATGTGGCTTACTCAGTAAAGAGCCTGCCACACAAGCATGGGGACTTGAGTTCAATCCCCAGCACCCACTTAAAAAGCCGGGTGTGGTGCGCACACACCTGCAGTCTCAGCACTGGAGAGGAGACAGTAGGAACTCGGGGGCTTGCTGGCCAGCCTGCCTAGCCAATCAGTGAGCTCCAGGCCCCAGCAAGAGGCTGTCTCAAAAACAAGGTGGGTGGCTGACACCAGAGGTTGACCTCTAGCCTACACACCCACACATACACACGTAAAGGAAAAAGAGAAAGATGATGAAAACCACAGGAAAACTAAAGGTGGAGTGGGACAGGTGCCAAAAGGAAGACACTGGCTCAGACCAGAGGGTCTGGCAGGAAGTTGGCTAAAAAGCTACCAGACAGGTCCAGGACAGGACCCTGGGATCAGAGACCCAGATGGCCTGCTTCCACAGCTTCTGTGAGGCCTTCTGAGAGTCCACTAGGTGCCAGGTGCTGAGGGCACAGAGTGAACAGTCCTGTCCCAGAAGCTTATGGCGGGGTGGCACTGCAGAAATGGTTCAGTGGTTAAGAGCATCAGCTGCTCTTGCAGAGGACCAAAGTTTGGTTCAGTACCCACGTGGCAGCTCACAACTATCTGTAACTCCTGTTCCAGAGGATGACACTCCCTTCTGGCCTCTGGGGGCATTGCACGCATGTGGTACATGTACATAAACTCATAGACACACGCACAAATAAATATATATATACATATATATATATTTTTTTTTTAATCTTTTTGAGACAGGGTCTCCCTGTAGCCCCAGCTGTCCTGGAACTCACTATGTAGACCAGGCTGGCCTTGAACTCACAGAGATCTGCCTGCCTCTGCCTCCCAAGTGCTGGGATTAAAGGCGTGCGCCACCATGCCCGGCTCCAAAAATATTTTTAACAAAGAAAAAGGCAGGGGCTGGAAAGATGGTTCAGTGGTTAAGAACACTAGTTGTTCTTGCAGGAGACCCGGGTTCAAATCCCAGCACCCACATGGCAGCTAACAACTGTCTGTAACTCCAGTCCCAGGGGATCCGCCAGCCTCTTCTGTCCTTCGCGGGCATTGCACGACACAGGTGCACTTACCTATATGTGGGCAATACATGCATAAACATAAAATAAAAATAAATAAAAATAGAAAGGCAATACATGCATACACATAAAATAAAAATAAATAAAAATAGAAAAAAGAAAAAGAAAAAGGCTGGGTATGGTGGTACACAGCTATAATTGCGGCACTAGGAAGCAAAGGCAGGCAAATCTCTGAGTTCCAGGACAGCCAGAGGTACATAAGTGAAAAAAAAGCTGGGCGTGGTGGCGCACACCTTTAATCCCAGCACTTGGGAGACAGAGGCAGGCGGATCTCTGTAAGTTCAAGGCCAGCCTGGTCTACATAGTGAGTTCCAGGACAGCTGGGGCTACAGGGAGACCCTGTCTCAAAAAGACCAAAAAAAAAGAACAAGAAGAGGGTGGGAGGAGGGGGAGGAAAAGGAGGAAGAGGATGAAGAGGAGAGGAGAAGGAAAAGGAGGAAGGAGGAAGAGGAGGAGATAGAAGAGGAGGTAGAGGAGGAAGAAGAGAAAGAGGAGGAGATGGAGGAGGAGATGGAGAAGATGGAGGAGGAGGGGGAGAAGGAGGAGGAGGAGGAGGTGGAGCAGGAGGAGGAGGAGGAGGAGATGGAGGAGACGGAGGAGGAGGAGGAGGAGATGGAGGAGACGGAGGAGGAGGAGGAGGAGATGGAGGAGACGGAGGAGGAGGAGGAGGAGATGGAGGAGACGGAGGAGGAGGAGGAGGAGATGGAGGAGACGGAGGAGGAGGAGGAGGAGATGGAGGAGGAGGGGGAGAAGGAGGAGGAGGAGGAGGAGGTGGAGGAGATGGAGGAGGAGATGGAGGAGGAGGTGGAGGAGATGGAGGAGGAGGTGGAGGAGGTGGAGGAGGTTGAGGAGGAGGTGGAAGAGGTGGAAGAGATGGAGGAGGTGGAGGAGGTGGAGGAGGAGATGGAGGAGGAGGGGGAGGAGATGGAGGAGGAGATGGAGGAGGAGGAGGAGATGGAGGAAGAGGAGATGGAGGAGGAGGAGATGGGGGAGGAGATGGAGGAGGAGGAGGAGAGGGAGGAGGAGGAGGAGGAGGAAGCGGAGATGGTGGAGGAGGTGGAAGAGGAGGAGATGGAGGAGGCAGAGGAGGAGGATGAGGTGCAATGGAGGATGTAGAGGAGGAGGAGATGGAGGAGGTGGAGGAGATGGAGGAGGTGGAGGAGATGGAGGAGGAGATGGAGGAGGAGGAGGAGGTAGAGCAGGAGATGGAAGAGGAGGAGATAGAGGAGGTGGAAGAGGAGGAAGAGGAGGAGGAGGAGGTAGAGGAGGAGGTGGAGGAGATAGAGGAGGAAAAGGAGGAGGAGGAAGAGGAGGAGGAGGAGGAGATGGAGGAGGGGGAGGAGGTGG